>NC_083317.1:117556639-117859669 GCF_963455315.2 Globicephala melas
CCAAGTCTGTTTTGCATTCATGATGTCAAGCAGCAATAAACATGTCTTAAAATAACATCATGCCTTTCAATACAAAAGGTTCTTAATGTACCCTTTGTTCCACACATAAATAAATCCTGTAGGAGCACTCACTCCAAACTGTGCTGAAAGGCAGCCATTTCTGGGAAAGAGAGAAAGACCCAGTAACAGTTTACAGATTCAAAGTAATAGCAATGAGTAGAGAATGTATTATTTTGGGGCTCCCCTTTCTCTTATTCTTATTTTGGGGCTCCCCTTTCTCTACCCAGGCCTGTTTCCTGTTTCTCTCTCTGTCACACACACACACACACATATGCATAAACCTTTTATAAATTGAAACAGTAGGAGATAACATAAATCTGTTTTTCCCACTATCAATGCACTCTCTTCATATCTACCTCTGTACAAGTAAAAACTAGAATATAAGGAAACTTACAGTTCAAAAGTTCATCCTGTTCAGTATTTCTTCTCTGATAGAGACAGTCCCGTTTACTTTCTGACAGATTAACATTAAAATGTGTAAGGTAAATTTCCAAACATCTTACAGTACTTGAATGATTTATCGTGGACTATCAACACTAAATTACCAAGCCTTTCTTAGATTTATTTTGTAATTAATCAACACATTAATTCTGTTTTTAAATAATTTCACAGAATTTTGAATAAATAATATATGACATAAAATCCAAATGGTATAAAATAATATGCTTCTCTCCCATAGCCACTCAGTTCTCTTTCCTGGAGGCAATCACTGTTACTTATTTTGGTTGTGTAATTTTCCAGAAATCATAAATACAAACCTTCACACAATATACCTATATATAATCATTTATGAAAAATGAATAATATGTACATATGAATACTACTTTTTTACACAATGCTTTTCTCAAAATATATTAATATAATTGTTTTAACGAACACACACATTCATGGCATCTGCATAGTATTCTGTTATATGGATATATCTTAATTGATTTAGCTAGTCCATAATTTATGAGCTTTAGTTTATTTCAACTCTTTAGCTATTGTAAATATTGGTGAAATAAGTCCTCGTATACAAAAATCAGTTTTGAAATGTGTGTGTATGTAAAACAAGTTTCTAAAAGTGGGATTATTGTTTCAAATGGTATATGCATTTTCAGTTATGATTGATGCAGCAGATTGCCAGGCATAGATGTAGCATCAGTTTACATGCCCATCAGAAAGGTATGAGAGTCCTTGTTTCCTCATACCCTTGTAATACAGTGTACATTCTTTTTGATATTTGGCAATCAGGTAGGTAAAAAATGAGTTCTCTCTCCTTTTTTTTGAGTTCTTAGGTATTTAATTATGAGGCAAGCCATAGTTAAAACACATTTAGAAAGTTTTAAAGCAATTTGAAGTAATAATCTTATGTCTGTTGAATCTAAATTTTTAATTTTTCCATTCACTTTTTTTTTTACCATCTTAAGTGGAGTATAATTGCTTTCAATGTTGTGTTAGTTTCTGCTGTTGAATAAAGTGAATCACCTATATGTATACATATATCACCATATCCCCTTCCTCTTGCAGCTCCCTCCCACCCTCCCTATCCCACGCTGCGAGGTGGTCACAAAGCACCGATCTGATCTCCTTGTGCTATGCAGCTGATTCCCACTAGCTATCTATTTTACATTTGGTATGTGTATATATTTCAATGTTACTCTCTCACTTCGTCCCAGTTTACCCTTCCCCATCCCCGTGTCCTCAAGTCCATTCTCTACCTCTGTGTCTTTATTCCTGTCCTGCCCCTGGGTTCATTAGAACCTTTTTTTTCTTTTTTTGATTCCATATATATGTGTTAACATATGGTATTTGTTTTTCTCTTTCTGACATTTCACTCTGTATGACAGACTCTAGGTCCATCCACCTCTCTACAAAGAACTCAATTTTGTTTCTTTTTATGACTGATAGTCCATTGTATATATGTGCCACATGTTCTTTATTCATTCATCTGTCAGTGGACACTTAGGTTGCTTCCATGGTCCTGGCTATTGTAAATAGTGCTTCAATGAACGTTATGGTACATGTCTCTTCTTGAATTATGGTTTTCTTAGGGTATATGCCCAGTAGTGGGATTGCTAGGTCCTATGGTAGTTTTATTTTTAGTTTTTTAAGGAACCTCCATACTGTTCTCCATAGTGGTTGTATCAGTTTACATTCCCTCCAACAGTACAAGAGGGTTCCCTTTTCTCCAAACCCTCACCAGATTTATTGTTTGTAGATTTGTTGATGATGGCCATTCTGACCGAGGTGATATGAGGTGATACCTCATTATGGTTTTGATTTGCATTTCTCTAATGATTAGTGATGTTGAGCATCTTTCATGTGTTTGTTGGCAATCTGTATATCGTCTTTGGAGAAATGTCTATTTAGGTCTTCCACCCATGGGTTGTTTGTTTTTTTGATGTTGAGCTGCATGAGCTGCTTGTATATTTTGGAGATTAATCCTTTGTCAGTTGCTTCGTTTGCAAATATTTTCTCCCATTCTGAGGGTTGTCCTTTCGTCTTGTTTATGTTTTCCTTTGCTGTGCAAAAGCTTTTAAGTTTCATTAGGTCCCATTTGTTTATTTTTGTTTTTATTTCCATTTCTCCAGGAGGTGGGTCAAAAAGAATCTTGCTGTGATTTATGTCATAGAGTGTTCTGCCTATGTTTTCCTCTAAGAGTTTTATAGTGTCTGGCCTTACATTTAGGTCTTTATTCCATTTTGAGTTTTATTCTGCTGATTCCTTTTAGAGTATTTTTAATTTCATTTATTGTGTTGTTCATCATTGTTTGTTTGCTCTTTAGTTCTTCTAGGTCCTTGTTAAATGTTTCTTGTATTTTCTCCATTCTCTTTCTGAGATTTTGGATCATCTTTACTATCATTACTCTGAATTTTTTGTCAAGTAAACTCCCTATTTCCTCTTCATTTCTTTGGTCTAGTGGGTCTTTACCTTGCTCCTTCATCAGCTGCATATTTCTCTGTTTTCTCATTTTGCTTATCTTACTGTGTTTGGGGTCTCCTTTTTGCAGGCTTCGTTCATAGTTCCCATCATTTTTGTTGTCTGCCCCCAGTGGGTGAGGTTGGTTCAGTGGCCTGTGTAGGCTTCCTGGTGGAGGGGCCTGTGTTCTGGTGGGTGGGGCTGGATCTTGTCCTTCTGGTGTGCAGGACCCTGTCCGATGGTGTGTTTTGGAGTGTCTGTGAACTTAGCATGACTTTAGGCTGCCTCTCTGCTAACGGGTGGAGTTGTGTTCCTGTCTTGCTAGTGGTTTGGCATAGGGTGTCCAGCACTGTGGCTTGCTGGTTGTTGAGTGGAGCTGGGTCTTAGTGTTTAGATGGAGATCTCTGGGAGAGCTCTTGGTAATTGATATTACATGGGGCCGAGAGGTTTGAGGTGGTCCAGTGTCCTGGACTCAGCCCTCCCACCTCGGAGGCTCAAACCCAACACCCAGCTGGAGCACCAAGACCCTGCCAGCCACATGGCTCAGAAGAAAATGGAGGAGAGAAAAAAAACAAAAAAACGAATTGAACTGACAGATCCCTACGACAAATGGTAAAAGCAAACCTATACAGACAAAATACACAAAGAAGCATACACATACACATTCACAAAAAGAGAAAAAGGGAAAAAAATGTATATATTATAAAAAAAAGGGAAGAGAGCAACCAAACCAATAAACAGATCCACCAACGATAATAAGCACTAAATACTATACTAAGATAAACATAAAACCATAAACAAATTAGATGCAGAAAGCAAACGCCAAGTCTACTGTTGCTCCAAAGTCCGCTGCTTCAATTTTGGGAACATTTGTTGTCTATGCCGGTATTATTCAGAAGCAGCATTTATCAAGTTGATTGTGAGGATTTAATCTGCTGCTCCTGAGGCGGCATGGAGAAATTTCCCTTTCTCTTCTTTGTTCGCACAGCTCCTGAGGTTCAGCTTTGGTTTTGGCCCCACCTCTGCATGTAGGCCGTCCTCAGGAGTCTGTTCCCCACACAGACAGGAGGGAGATAAAGCAGCAGCTGATTAGGGCTCTCTTGCTCACTCAGGCTGTGGGGAGGGAGGGGTACGGTAGTCATAATTGGAATGTGGGGTGAGCCTGCAGTGGCAAAGGCCAGCATGACGTTGCAACAGCCTGAGGTACACCGTGTGTTCTCCCGGAGAACTTGTCCCTGCATTTCGGGCCCCTGGCAGTGGCGGGCTGCACAGGCTCCCGGCGGGGGTGTAGATAGTGGCCTGCGCTTGCACACAGGATGCTTGGTGGTAGCAGCAGCAGCATTAGCAGTTCATGGCCAACTCAGGGGTCCGAGCTGATAGCCATGTCTTGCGCCTGTCTTTGGAGCTTGTTTAGGCAGTGCTCTGCCTTCTGTGGGCACACTACGAAGGAATCCCCTCTCCTCACACACTCCAAAACAAAGGTCTCTTGCCTCTGCTGCAGGTCCAGACCTTTTACCAGACTCTCTCCAGGCTAGCCATGGTGCACTTATCCCCTTCAGGCTGTGTTCAGGCAGCCAACCCCTGTCCTATCCCTGGGATCCCACCGAAGCCCGAGCCTCAACTCCCAGCCCCGCCTGCCCCGGCGGGTGAGCAGACAAGCCTCTGGGGCTGGTGAGTGCCAGTCGGCACCAGTCCTCTGTGTGGGAATCTCTCTGCTTTCCCCTCCACACCCCTGTTGCTGTGCTCTCCTCCGCAGCTCCGAAACTTCCCCCCTCCGCCACCCGCAGTCTCCGCCTGCGAAGGGGCTTCCTAGTGTGTGGAAACCTTTCCTCCTTCACAGCTCCCTCCCGTTGGTGCAGGTCCCGTCTCTATTCTTTTGTCTCTGATTTTTCTTTTTTTCTTGCCCTACCCAGGTACGTGGGGAGTTTCTTACCTTTTGGGAGATCTGAGGTCTTCTGCCAGCATTCAGTAGGTGTTCTGTAGGAGTTGTTCCACGTGTAGATGTATTTTTGATGTATTTATGGGGAGTAAGGTGAGCTCCACGTCTAACTCCTCCGCCATCTTGAAGGTCTCCCCCAAGTTCTCTCTTTTTAATTTTAATGTGCATACCTCTATTTTTGCAAATGAAATTGAGCATATTTTCATATGTTTAAGAGCTGTTTAAAGTTCTGTTATCTGAAGAGTTTGTCCATTGCTGCTTTCGCTATTGGGTTGTTGATTTATTTGTAGGAGTTATTAGTTTAGTAAATTACTTCTTTGATGTGTGTTGCAAAGATTTTCCCCATTTTTACATATGGCTTTCACTATTGATAATGGTGTTTTTGCCATGCAGATATTTCTAACTTTTAAATAGTTGAAATTATCAGTCATTTCTTTTATGGCTTCTGTGTTTTATATCACACTTAGAAAGGCCTTTAGTACTCTTAGGTTTATAAATAAATTTTCTCATGTTGTATACCTTTCATGGTTACAGTTTTCACATTTAAAATCTTAATCTATCTGAACTTTATGTTGATGTAAGAAGTAAGTAGGGATCAAATACTATTTTATTCTGGATGGCTACCAGTGTTCCAACATCATTTTTGACAAATCTGTAATTTCCTCTTTGATACATAATGCTCTTTTATATATATTTACATATATACAGATAAATTCATTTGAAATTTAGGTTTATTCTTGACATCTCAATTTTGTTCCATTGACTTACTCTTCTTTTATTTCATTTATGTTTCAGATTTTTAATTTTTGTTTATTTTTCCATATGAATGTAGAAATAAATTTCTCATTCTAAAATTAGAATTGATAGCATATTTATTGAGATCATTAAACCTTTAGGTTAATAGAGGGAGAATTGACATCTTTATGATGTTCAGAGGCAGAATGACATCTGATGGGTATATAACACCAGACTGCCAGATTACCTGTTCTTAAGTTCAGACTGTACCACTTATTAGCTTTGTGACCTTAGGTAAATAAACCCTTCTCTGTCTCTGCCTGGATGATTAAAAATAAAAGAACAGTAGTAGTACTAACATCATAGGGCACTTGTGAAGATTAAGAATTAATACACATAAAAGGCTTAGAACAGCATATCATACTCACTATAATATAAATTTTACCATTAATATTGAATCTTCTTATCCAAGAAAATGAGATGACTTTTTATGTATTAAAATCTCATTTTGTATCTTTTCTAACATTTTAAGCTCTTTTATTCATATATATATATATTTTTTTTTATGCAGATCTCACTGACTTCTTTTTATACTTATTCCTGGTCATTTGTTTTTCCTTTCTGTGGTGTTGTAAATGGAAATTCTTTTGTTTTTAATTTTTCATTGAGATATATAGCACATACAATTATCTTTTTGCACTAATTTAAAATATACAGTTGATTCATTATAACAAATGTATATTGTTGTGTAACAACCACCAAAATTATAATATTTCTCTTACCCCTAAAAGTTCCCATGTATCCTTTTACAGTCAGGTTTCTTCCCTCCCTCAAGCCCTTACCTTAGGCAACCACTTATTGCTTTCTGTCTTTACAGTTTTGCTTTTTCTAGAATTTACTATAAATGGAATTATATAATACATAATCTTTTATGTCTGATTTCTCTCATTCAGCATATTGTTTTTAAGATTCATCCATGCTGTTGTACAGTAGTTATTTACTTTTTATTGCTGAGCAGTGCTCCATTTTTTGGATGGATATACCACATTTTGCTTATTCATTCACCAGTTGATGGTTAATTGGGTTCCTTCTAGTTTTATACTATTATGAATTAAGCTACTCCGTTATGAACAGTCAAGTACAATTCTTTGTTTGGACATCAGATTTTATTTTTCTTGGATAAATTCTTAGAATTCAGGTTGTTGGGTTGTACAATAAATATATATTTAAGTTTGAAAAATATTGTTAAAATGTTTTCCAAATATGGCTGCATTAGTTTTAACTTCTACCAGCAATATATACGAGTGTTCCAGTTTTCCTACATCTTCATCAACCATTGGTATTGTCAGTCTTTTTAATTTTAGCTAGTCTAGTGAGTATGTAGTGGTATTTCATTGTGGTTCTAATTTGTATTTCCCTAATGACGACTGATGTTGAGCATATTTCATGTGTTTATCTGTTCACTTCTTGAGTGGATTTATTAATGAGTTATAAGAGTTTCTATATTCTGGATATAGTTCTTTATCAGGTAATTTTCTCCCCAGTCTCTGCCTTGCCTTTTCATTTTCTTAACAGTGTCTTTTGAAGAGCAAAAGTTTATAATTTTTATTAATCTCAAACCAAGAAATATTTGCCTGACTTAATGAGATTTTCTTAAGTTTCCTTCTAGAAATTTTACAGTTTTAGCTTTTATGTTTAGGCTACTTCTTTTTGAGTTTATTATGTATGTATGATGGTAGGTTAGGGTCAGATTTCTGGGTGATGTGTTTTGGATATATGGACATCCAGTTTTTCCAGCACTAATTTTGACAACTCTGTTCCCTTCCTGATTGAATTACTTGGCACTTTTGTGAAAAATCAATTAACTATATATGTGTGAGTCTATTTCTGGACTCTTAATTGTATCTTATTGATGTTTCTGTCCTCATCCCAGTACAAAACTATTCTGATTATTGTAGCTTCATAATAAGTCTTGAAATTAGTGTGTGTTCTCCAAATTTATTTTTTGAAATTATTTCGGCCACTCTAGTTCCTCTGCTTTTCATATAAATTTTAGAATCAGCTTATTAATGTTATGAGAAAAGTCTATCTGTACTTTTACTGGGGATATATCTATAGATCATTTTGATCAGGAATGCACTGGGAGATCAATTTGGGGAGAATTAATATCTTAAAATATTGGTCCTTTTATTTATAAACCTGTCATAGCTCGATATTTTTAGGTCTTCTGTAATTTCTCTTAGCGTTGTTTTATAGCATGCAATTCTTGCACATTTTATTAAATTTATCCTTAAATACTTTATATTTTTGGATGCTATTAAAAATGGAATTAAAATTTCAATTTAAGATGGCTTGTTGCTGGTATAAAGAACCACTACTGATATTTGTGAACTGTGCTTGTGTCATGCAACCCTGCTAAACTCATGTTTTTGTTCTAGTACCTTTTTTTGGTAGATTCCTTAGGATTTTCTACATGGAAGATCATGTCATCTATGACTAGTTTCACTCCTTCCATTCTAATATGTATGTCTTTAATTTTTAAATTTTGCCTATTGCACTTGGCTGGATCTAGAGTACCATGGTGAATAGATGTGGTAAGAATGGACATCCTGTCTTTGTTTCTGATCTAGGTAGAAAACATTCAGTTTATCACAGTGATATAAGATGTTAGCTGTGGGTTCTTGTCAGATGTCTCTTATGAGGTTGAGTTTCTATCACTAGCTTTATCATGACTGGATATTGAATTTTGTTAAATGTTTTACCTTCATCTATCAAGATGATCATATACTTTTTCTTTTATTGTCTGTTAAATGGTGAATTACATTGATTGACTTTTGAATGTTAAGTTAACAGTACATTCCCAAGATAAAACACAATTCAACATAATATATTATCCTTTGTATATATTTCTGGATTCTAATTGCTTCAATTTTTTAAGGAAGTTTTGTGTGTATGTTCATGAGGGTCATTTGTCCATAGTTTACTTGTAATGTCTACCTGCTTTTGGTATCACGGTAATGTTGGCCTCATAAAATGAGTAAGGTATGTTTGTTCTTCTATTTTCTGGAAGAGTTAATGTTTCCTTGGCATTATTCTTCTTTAAATGTTTGGGAGAATTCATCAGTTAAACCATCTGGACCTAGATTTATCATTGTGGGGGATTTTTAAAATTTGAATTAAATTTTTTTGACAGATACAAGGGTACATATCCAGGTTATCAATTTCCTCTTGAATGAGCTTTGGCAGTTTTTGTCTTTCAAGCCACATTTAAATGATCAATTTTATTAGCATAGAGTTTTTCATAATATTATGTTATTTTATTGTTTGTAGGATCTCTGTAATGATGTCTATCTTTAACTTCTGATGTTAGAAATTTGTGTCTTTTCTCTTATTTAATCAGTCTGGCTGCAAGTTTATGAACTTTATTGATCTTTTTAAAGATCCAGTTTTTGGTTTCATTGCTTATTTTCTGTTTTTTATTTTATTGACTTATTCTCTTATTTTGTTATTTCCTTCCTTATACTTTGACGAGGTTTAATTTATTCTTCTTCCACTGATTTCATAAGGTAGAATTGTGTAGGTCATTTATTTCAATCCTTTCTTCTTTTAAATACAGTGTTAAATGATATAAAATTTCTCAAACCACTGCTTTAACTCCACATATTTTGATACGTTATGTTTTTGTTTTCATTCAGTGGCAAGTTTTCTTAAATTTCCTTGTGAAATTCTTCTTTGACTTTTGGGTTATTTAGAAGTGTCTTGTTTAATATCTCAATATTAGGGGGATTTTCCAAATACCTTTCTGTTAATCATCATTTTAGTTTAACTCCATTGTGGACAAAGTATATTTTGCATGATTTCCATATTCTTAAATTAAGATAATTGTTTATTATTTATGAATTGTTATTATTACCTAGAATACAATCTTAATTCTTACTTGTGAATGTTTCATATGCACTTGGAAGGTATGTGTAATCTGAAGGTGTTGAGTATTCTGTTAATGTCAGTTAAGTCAAGTTGGTTGATAGTAATGTTCAGATTCTCTGTGTTCTTATTGGTTTTCTGTCTACAGTCTGATAATCTTTCTCTTTTAACTGGAATGTTTTTACCATTTGTGTTTAAAATCACTATCAGTATTATTCTATTTAAATCTACCTTTCTGCTGTCTACTTTATCTGATCTACTTTATTTGATATTAATATATCCCCTTTCTTTTGATTAGTATTTTATGGTGTATTTTTTTTTTTTTTTTTTTTTTTTTGCGGTACGCGGGCCTCTCACTGTTGTGGCCTCTCCCGTTGCGGAGCACAGGCTCCGGACGCGCAGGCTCAGCGGCCATGGCTCACGGGCCCAGCCACTCCGCAGCATGTGGGATCTTCCCGGACCGGGGCACGAACCCGTGTCCCCTGCATCGGCAGGCGGACTCTCAACCACTGCGCCACCAGGGAAGCCCTGGTGTATCTTTTTTTAGCCTTTAAATTTAATTCTTTGCCTTTATATTTATAGTGATTTATTGTAGACAGTGTATATTTGGGTCTTAAAAAAAAAGACTTTAAAATCTATGTATTTTAATTGGGCATGTTTAAGCTATCCACATTTAATGAATTTTGCAATCATTGGTTTCTAATCCATTTCGCTATTGTCTTTGTATTTGTCCCATAATCTCTTTCCTCCATTTTCCTTCTTTTTCTCCCTTATTTTCTAGTATTCTATGAAGAATTAAGTTTTATTTCTTTTTTTCAATTAATTTTATAATCATCACTTTATTATTATTTATACTGCTTAAATTTTTTTGTGGTTGCACTAGGGGTTAGAATATAAATCTTTTACTTATCACTGTTTACCTTCAAATAAAATTATACTGCTTCACATATAGTGTAAGAACCTTAAAACAACATACTTCCATACCCCTCCTGTCCTTCATGCTTCTGTTGTGAAAAACTTTTCATCTCAAATCCTATAAATTCCACAACACATGATGTTGTTTTTGCTTGAAATAGTCAACTATCTTTTAAAGAGATTTAAAAATGAGGAAGACTTTTAAACTTGGTCACGTATTTGCCATATATCTGTGATTTCTAGTACCCTTCATGACTTTTTGTAGATGAGATTTCCATCTGGTATCATTCATCTGGCATGAGTTCTTCTTTAAATATTTTTTATGTTCCCTTTACCATTTCTCTTCTTCTCCTTCTGGGATTCCAATTACACTGTTTGATATCTTCCCACAGGTTACTGGTCATTTATTTTTTTCATTTTTTTTTCTCTTGTGCTTCCACATGTTTTATCCATATGCCTTTGAGCTCTTTTTCTCCCTGTCTTGTAGAATGTGCTATTTATTCCAATTCAGTGTGTTTCATTTCAGATACAGCATTTTCATCTCTAGAAATCTATTTGGGTCTTTTTATGTTTTCTATTTCTCTCATCATCATGTCCTGTTTTTCATTATCTTCTTGAAAATATGGAGCATATCCATAATGCTGCTAATTCTTTCTATAATTTCTTGTTCTGTTTTTATTGGTTGAATTTTTATCTTGGCTATGGTTCATATCTTCCAGCTTCATTGAATGCTTGGTAATTTTGGATCAGACGCTGAGTATTGTGAGTATTCCATTGTTGAGGTAGTTTTTTCTCATATTCCTTTAAAACGTATTGGATTTTACTCAGTGGGGCAGTTGAATTAGTTGAATCAGTTGTATCTTTTCAAGGCTTGCTTTTTTTTTTTTTTTTTTTTTTAAGGTGGTACTATAACAATAGTGTGATTATGCATTAAGTATTACAAATATTTTAATTATACAATTTAGTAATTTATAAAGTAGGTGAATAAACAAAAATAATTTAAACCTTAAGAACTAAAATGGAATTTTTTTTTTTTTTTAAATTATTTATTTATGGCTGTGTTGGGTCTTCGCTTCTGTGCGAGGGCTTTCTCTAGTTGCGGCGAGTGGGGGCCACTCTTCATCGCGGTGCACGGGCCTCTCACTATCGCGGCCTCTCTTGTTGCGGAGCACAGGCTCCAGACGCGCAGGCTCAGTAGTTGTGGCTCACGGGCCTAGTTGCTCCGCGGCATGTGGGATCTTCCCGAACCAGGGCTCGAACCCGTGTCCCCTGCATTGGCAGGCAGATTCTCAACCACTGCGCCACCAGGGAAGCCCTGGAATTGTTTTTGATAAAGGCACCTAGAACAAGGATATCTGAACAACCAAAACATTCTATATTGCAGACCATTCTTTTTTTTTTTTTTTTTTTTTTTTAACATCTTTATTGGGGTATAATTGCTTTACAATGGTGTGTTAGTTTCTGCTTTATAACAAAGTGAATCAGTCATACATAAACATATGTTCCCATATGTCTTCCCTGTTGCGTCTCCCTCCCTCCCACCCTCCCCATCCCACCCCTCCAGGCTGTCACAAAGCACCGAGCCAATATCCCTGTGCCATGCGGCTGCTTCCCACTAGCTATCTACCTTACTGCGTTTGTTAGTGTGTATATGCCCATGACTCTCTCTCGCCCTGTCACAGCTCACCCTTCCCCCTCCCCATAACCTCAAGTCCGTTCTCTAAGAGGTCTGCGTCTTTATTCCTGCTTTACCCCTAGGTTCTTCATGACATTTTTTTCTTAAATTCCATATATATGTGTTAGCATACTGTATTTGTATTTTTCTTTCTGACTTACTTCACTCTGTATGACAGACTCTAGGTCTATCCACCTCATTACAAATAGCTCAATTTCGTTTCTTTTTATGGCTGAGTAATATTCCATTGTATATATGTGCCACATCTTCTTTATCCATTCATCTGGTGATGGGCACTTAGGTTGTTTCCATCTCCGGGCTATTGTAAATAGAGCTGCAATGAACATTTTGGTACATGACTCTTTTTGAATTTTGGTTTTCTCAGGGTATATGCCCAGTAGTGGGATTGCTGGGTCATATGGTAGTTCTATTTGTAGTTTTTTAAGGAACCTCCATACTGTTCTCCATAGTGGCTGAACCAATTCACATTCCCACCAGCAGTGCAAGAGTGTTCCCTTTTCTCCACACCCTCTCCAGCATTTATTGTTTCTAGATTTTTTGATGATGGCCATTCTGACTGGTGTGAGATGATATCTCATTGTAGTTTTGATTTGCATTTCTCTAATGATTAATGATGTTGAGCATTCTTTCATGTGTTTGTTGGCAGTCTGTATATGTTCTTTGGAGAAATGTCTATTTAGGTCTTCTGCCCATTTTTGGATTGAGTTGTTTGTTTTCTTGTTATTGAGCTGCATGAGCTGCTTGTAAATTTTGGAGATTAATCCTTTGTCGGTTGCTTCATTTGCAAATATTTTCTCCCATTCTGAGGGTTGTCTTTTGGTCTTGTTTACGGTTTCCTTTGCTGTGCAAAAGCTTTGAAGTTTCATTAGGTCCCATTTGTTTATTTTTGTTTTTATTTCCATTACTCTAGGAGGTGGGTCAGAAAGGATCTTGCTTTGATTTATGTCATAGAGTGTTCTGCCTATGTTTTCCTCTAAGAGTTTGATAGTTTCTGGCCTTACATTTAGGTCTTTAATCCATTTTGAGCTTATTTTTGTGTATGGTGTTAGGGAGTGATCTAATCTCATACTTTTACATGTACCTGTCCAGTTTTCCCAGCACCACTTATTGAAGAGGCTGTCCTTTCTCCATTGTACATTACTGCCACCTTTATCAAAGATAAGGTGTCCATATGTGCATGGGTTTATCTCTGGGCTTTCTATCCTGTTCCATTGATCTATCTTTCTGTTTTTGTGCCAGTACCATACCGTCTTGATGACTGTAGCTTTGTAGTATTGTCTGAAGTCAGGGAGCCTGATTCCTCCAGTTCCTTCTTTCGTTCTCAAGATTGCTTTGGCTATTCGGGGTCTTTTGTGTTTCCATACAAATTGTGAAAGTTTTTGTTCTAGTTCTGTGAAAAATGCCAGTGGTAGTTTGATAGGGATTGCATTGAATCTGTAGATTGCTTTGGGTAGTAGAGTCATTTTCACAATGTTGATTCTTCCAATCCAAGAACATGGTATATCTCTCCATCTATTTATATCATCTTTAATTTCTTTCATCAGTGTCTTATAATTTTCTGCATACAGGTCTTTTGTCTCCTTAGGTAGGTTTATTCCTAGATATTTTATTCTTTTTGTTGCAATGGTAAATGGGAGTGTTTTCTTGATTTCACTTTCAGATTTTTCATCCTTAGTGTATAGGAATGCCAGAGATTTCTGTGCATTAATTTTGTATCCTGCCACTTTACCAAATTCATTGATTAGCTCTAGTAGTTTTCTGGTAGCATCTTTAGGGTTCTCTATGTATAGGATCATGTCATCTGCAAACAGTGACAGCTTTACTTCTTCTTTTCCAATTTGGATTCCTTTTATTTCCTTTTCTTCTCTGATTGCTGTGGCTAAAACTTCCAAAACAATGTTGAATAATAGTGGTGAGAGTGGGCAACCTTGTCTTGTTCCTGATCTTAGTGGAAATGCTTTCAGTTTTTCACCATTGAGGATGATGTTTGCTGTGGGCTTGTCATATATGGCCTTTATTATGTTGAGGAAAGTTCCCTCTATGCCTACTTTCTGCAGGGTTTTTATCATAAATGGGTGTTGAATTTTGTCAAAAGCTTTCTCTGCATCTATTGAGATGATCATATGGTTTTTCTCCTTCAATTTGTTAATATGGTTTATCACATTGATAGATTTGCGTATATTGAAGAATCCTTGCATTCCTGGAATAAACCCCACTTGATCATGGTGTATGATCCTTTTAATGTGCTGTTGGATTCTGTTTGCTAGTATTTTGTTGAGGATTTTTGCATCTATGTTCATCAGTGATATTGGCCTGTAGTTTTCTTTCTTTGTGACATCCTTGTCTGGTTTTGGTATCAAGGTGATGGTGGCCTCGTAGAAGGAGTTTGGGAGTGTTCCTCCCTCTGCTATATTTTGGAAGAGTTTGAGAAGGATAGGTGTTAGCTCTTCTCTAAATGTTTGATAGAATTCGCCTGTGAAGCCATCTGGTCCTGGGCTTTTCTTTGTTGGAAGATTTTTAATCACAGTTTCAATTTCAGTGCTTGTGATTGGTCTGTTCATATTTTCTATTTCTTCCTGATTCAGTCTTGGCAGGTTGTGCATTTCTAAGAATTTGTCCATTTCTTCCAGATTGTCCATTTTATTGGCATAGAGTTGCTTGTAGTAATCTCTCATGATCTCTTTTATCTCTGCAGTGTCAGTTGTTACCTCTCCTTTTTCATTTCTAATTCTATTGATTTGAGTCTTCTCCCTTTTTTTCTTGATGAGTCTGGCTAGTGGTTTATCTATTTTGTTTATCTTCTCAAAGAACCAGCTTTTAGTTTTATTGATCTTTGCTATTGTTTCCTTCATTTCTTTTTCATTTATTTCTGATCTGATTTTTATGATTTCTTTCCTTCTGCTAGCTTTGGGGTTTTTTTGTTCTTCTTTCTCTAATTGCTTGAGGTGCAAGGTTAGGTTGTTTATTCGAGATGTTTCCTGCTTCTTAAGGTGGGCTTGTATTGCTATAAACTTCCCCCTTAGAACTGCTTTTGCTGCATCCCACAGGTTTTGGGTCGTTGTGTCTCCATTGTCATTTGTTTCTAGGTATTTTTTGATTTCCTCTTTGATTTCTTCAGTGATCTCTTCATTATTAAGTAGTGTATTGTTTAGCCTCCATGTGTTTGTATTTTTTACAGATCTTTTCCTGTAATTGATATCTAGTCTCATGGCGTTGTGGTCAGAAAAGATACTTGATACAATTTCAATTTTCTTAAATTTACCAAGGCTTGATTTGTGACCTAAGATATGATCTATCCTGGAGAATGTTCCATGAGCACTTGAGAAAAATGTGTATTCTGTTGTTTTTGGATGGAGTGTCCTATAAATATCAATTAAGTCCATCTTGTTTAATGTATCATTTAAAGCTTGTGTTTCCTTATTTATTTTCATTTTGGATGATCTGTCCATGGGTGAAAGTGGGGTGTTTAAGTCCCCTACTATGAATGTGTTACTGTCGATTTCCCCTTTTATGGCTGTTAGTATTTGCCTTATGTATTGAGGTGCTCCTATGTTGGGTGCATAAATATTTACAATTGTTATATCTTCTTCTTGGATCGATCCCTTGATCATTATGTAGTGTCCTTCTTTGTCTCTTTTAATAGTCCTTATTTTAAAGTCTATTTTGTCTGATATGAGAATTGCTACTCCAGCTTTCTTTTGGCTTCCATTTGCATGGAATATCTTTTTCCATCCCCTTACTTTCAGTCTGTATGTGTCTCTAGGTCTGAAGTGGGTCTCTTGTAGACAGCATATATAAGGGTCTTGTTTTTGTATCCATTCAGCTAATCTATGTCTTTTGGTGGGAGCATTTAGTCCATTTACATTTAAGGTAATTATCGATATGTATGTTCCTATTCCCATTTTCTAAATTGTTTTGGGTTCGTTATTATAGGTCTTTTCCTTCTCTTGTGTTTCTTGCCTAGAGAAGATCCTTTAGCATTTGTTGTAAAGCTGGTTTGGTGGTGCTGAACTCTCTCAGCTTTTGCTTGTCTGTAAAGGTTTTAATTTCTCCATCAAATCTGAATGAGATCCTTGCTGGGTAGAGTAGTCTTGGCTGCATGTTTTTCTCCTTCATCACTTTCAGTATGTCCTGCCACTCCCTTCTGGCTTGTAGGGTTTCTGCTGAGAGATCAGCTGTTAACCTTATGGGGATTCCCTTATGTGTTATTTGTTGTTTTTCCCTTGCTGCTTTTAATATGCTTTCTTTGTATTTAATTTTTGACAGTTTGATTAATATGTGTCTTGGCGTATTTCTCCTTGTATTTATTCTGTATGGGACTCTCTGTGCTTCCTGGACTTGATTAACTATTTCCTTTCCCATATTAGGGAAGTTTTCAACTATAATCTCTTCAAATATTTTCTCAGTCCCTTTCTTTTTCTCTTCTTCTTCTGGAACCCCTATAATTCGAATGTTGGTGCGTTTAATGTTGTCCCAGAGGTCTCTGAGACTGTCCTCAGTTCTTTTCATTCTTTTTTCTTTATTCTGCTCTGCAGTAGTTATTTCCACTATTTTATCTTCCAGGTCACTTATCCGTTCTTCTGCCTCAGTTATTCTGCTATTGATCCCATCTAGAGTACTTTTAATTTCATTTATTGTGTTGTTCATCGTTGCTTGTTTCATCTTTAGTTCTTCTAGGTCCTTGTTAACTGATTCTTGCATTTTGTCCAATCTATTGTCCATTCTATCTCCAAGATTTCGGATCAACCTTACTATCATTATTCTGAATTCTCTTTCAGGTAGACTGCCTATTTCCTCTTCATTTGTTAGGTCTGGTGCATTTTTATCTTGCTCCTTTATCTGCTGTGTGTTTTTCTGTCTTCTCATTTTGCTTATCTTACTGTGTTTGGGGTCTCCTTTTTGCAGGCTGCAGGTTTGTGGTTCCTCCTGTTTTTGATGTCTGTCTCTAGTGGCTAAGGTTGGTTCAGTGGGTTGTGTAGGCTTCCTGGTGGAGGGGGCTAGTGCCTGTGTTGTGGTGGATGAGGCTGGATCTTGTCTCTCTAGTGGTCAGGTTCACGTCTGGTGGTGTGTTTGGGGGTGTCTGTGGCCTTATTATGATTTTAGGCAGCCTCTCTGCTAATGGGTGGGGTTGTGTTCCTGTTTTGTTAGTTGTTTGGCATAGGTTTTCCAGCACTGTGGCTTGCTGGTCGTTGAGTGAAGCTGGGTGCTGGTGTTAAGATGGAGGTCTCTGGGAGATTTTCGCTGTTTGATATTATGTGGAGCTGGGAGGTCTCTTGTTGATCAGTGTCCGGAAGTTGGCTGTCCTACCTCAGAGGCAGAGCCCTGCCTCCTGGCTGGAGCACCAAAAGCTTTTCATCCACAGGCTCAGGATAAAAGGGAGAAAAAGTAGAGGGAATTAGTAGAAGTATGAGGAAAGAAAGAAGGAAAGGAGGGTAGGAAGGAAGGAAGAAAGAAAGAAGCAAAGAAGGAAAGAAGGCAAGAAGGAAAGAAGGGAGGGAGGGAGGGAGGAGGGAAGGAAGGAGGGAAAGAAGGAAAAAAGACAGAAAGAAAGAAGATACAGTAAAAATAAAATACAGTATAATAAAGTTATTGAATTAAAAACTTCTTATTTAGAAAAAAAAAAAAAAAGGGACGGAAAGAACCTAGGACAAATGTTGGCAGCAAAGCTATACAGACAAAATCTTACACAGAAGCATACACATACACCCTCACTAAAAGAGGTAAATGGGGAAAAATCCTAAATCTTGCTGTCAGAGACCACCTCCTCAATTTGGGATGATTCGTTGTCTAAAGGAGGGAAGGAAGGACGGAAAGAAAGAAAGAAAGAACGAAGGTAAAGTATAATAAGGTTATTAAAATTAATTATTAAGAAAAAAATTTAAAAAAAAAAACATGGACGGATAGAACCCTAGGACAAATGGTGGAAGCAAGACTATACAGACAAGATCTCACACAGAACCATACACATACACGTTCGCAAAAAGAGGAAAGGGGAAAAAATCATAGATCTTGCTCCTAAAGTCCACTTCCTTAATTTGGGATGATTGGTTGTCTATTCAGGTATTCCACAGATGCAGGGTACATCAAGTTGATTGTGGAGCTTTAATCCGCTGCTTCTGAGGCTGCTGGGGGGGATTTCCCTTTCTCTTCTTTGTTCTCACAGCTCCCAGGGCTAAGCTTTGGATTTGGCCCTGCCACTGCGTGTAGATCGCTGGAGGGCGTCTGTTTTTTGCTCAGACAGTTTGGGGTTAAAAGAGCCGCTGATTGGGGGCTCTGGCGCACTCAGGCCGGCGGGGACGGAGGGGCACAGAGTGCGGGGCGGGCCTGCGGTGGCAAAGGCCGGCGTGACTTTGCACCAGCCTGAGGCGTGCTGTGCGCTCTCCCGGGGAAGTTGTCCCTGGATCCCGGGAACCCGGCAGTGGCGGGCTGCACAGCCTCCGCGGAAGAGGGGTGTGGAGAGTGACCTGTGCTCGCACACAGGCCCCTCGGTGGCGGCAGCAGCAGCCTTAACGTCTCCCGCCCGCCTCTGGGGTCCGCGCTTTTAGCCGCGGCTTGCGCCCGTCTCTGGATTCCGCGCTTTCAGCCGCGGCTCGCGCCCGTCTCTGGATTCCGCGCTTTCAGCCGCGGCTCGCGCCCGTCTCTGGATTCCGCGCTTTCAGCCGCGGCTCGCGCCCGTCTCTGGATTCCGCGCTTTCAGCCGCGGCTCGCGCCCGTCTCTGGATTCCGCGCTTTCAGCCGCGGCTCGCGCCCGTCTCTGGATTCCGCGCTTTCAGCAGCGGCTCGCGCCCGTCTCTGGATTCCGCGCTTTCAGCCGCGGCTCGCGCCCGTCTCTGGATTCCGCGCTTTCAGCCGCGGCTCGCGCCCGTCTCTGGGGTTCGCGCTTTTAGCCGCGGCTCGCGCCCGTCTCTGGAGTTCCTTTAAGCAGCGTTCTTAAACCCCTCTCCTCACGCCCCAGGAAACAAAGAGGGAAGGAAAAGTCTCCTGCCTCTTCTGCGGGTGCAGGCTTTTCCCCGGACTCCCTCCCGGCTAGCTGTGGTGCACTAACCCCTTCAGGCTATGTTCAAGCCGCCAACCCCAGTCCTCTCCCTGCGCTCCGGCCTCAGCTCTCAGCCCCGCCCGCCCCGGCGGGTGAGCAGACAAGCCTCTCGGGCTGGTGAGTGCCGGTCGGCACCGATCCTCTGTGCGGGAATCTCCCCGCTTTGCCCTCCGCACCCGTTGCTGTGCACTCCGCAGCTTCGAAGCTCCCCCCTCCGCCTCCCGCAGTCTCCGCCCTCGAAGGGGCTTCCTAGAGTGTGGAAACTTTTCCTCCTTCACAGCTTCCTCCCACTGGTGCAGGTGCCGTCCCTATTCTTTTGTCTCTGTTTTTTCTTTTGCCCTACCCAGGTACGTGGGGAGTTTCTTGCCTTTTGGGAGGTCTGAGGTCTTCTGCCAACCTTCAGTAGGTGTTCTGTAGGAGTTGTTCCACGTGTAGATGTATTTCTGGTGTATCTGTGGGGAGGAAGGTGATCTCCGCGTCTTACTCTTCCGCCATCTTCCGCCTCCTCCCTCAAGGCTTGCTTTTTAAGTTTTGTTAGGGTGGTTCCAAATCAGCCTTAATCTAAGGCTAATTTAATCCTATTACTAGGTCTGTATCTTTCTTACTACTCTGTGGATGCCTCATGTATTAAAAGGTCTCACTGTAGCTCGTGACCTTATTCCCAGTCCTGTATCCTCTCCAGCAATTGTTCTTTTTTTAAAAAAATTTATTTATTTATATTTTTGGCTGCATTGGGTCTTTGTTGTGGTGCGTGGGCCTCTCACTGCGGTGGCTTCTCTTGTTGTGGAGCACGGGCTCTTGACGCATGGGCTTCAGTAGTTGTGGCTCACGGGCTCTAGAGCGCAGGCTCAGTAGTTGCGGCACACGGGCTTAGTAGCTCGACGGCATGTGGGATCCTCCCAGATTAGGGCTCGAACCCGAGTCCCCCACATTGGCAGGTGGACTCCCAACAACTGTGCCACCAGGGAAGTCCCATCAGCAGTTGTTCTGCCTACTGTTTTCCATGAATTCTGTCTTCAGACCCAGATAGTTTTCTTTCATGCATATGCAGAGTAATAATTAGCTATAGACTTGAGGGAATTTTTTGTAAATCTCCAGTGTTTTTTCTTTGCGTAGATCCTACTTCTCCAGTATTGTGATTTTTTTTCCAGTTTTATTGACATATAATTGACATACATTACTGTATAAGTTTAAGGTGTACAGAATAATGGTTTGACTTACATATGTTGTGAAATGATTACTGCAATAAATTTAGTTAGCATCCATCATCTCATATAGATACAATAAGAAGGATTAATTTTTTTTTTCTTGTGATGAGAACTCCTAGGATTTGCTCTCTTAGCAAGTTTCACGTATGTTATACAGCAGTGTTAACTATAGTCATCATGCTGTTCATTACATCCCCAGTACTTACTTATCTTATATCTGGAAGTTTGTACCTTTTGAAAATTGCAGGTGTCTCAGTCTCCCCAAACTCTCATTTCTGTCTCTCTAACTAAGTGAAATGACTAGTATCTGTTTGGGTTGCCCCTCATTAGATAACACTTCCACTAGTATTAAATAATAGTGATGATATTCCTTAATCCATGTCTTTTCATGTGTTTATATATCTAATTAGTGTCAGATACTTTGGACATGAATTCTGAATATATACAATCTACTAACTAAACTGGTACTTTCTTTTGTTTTCTTAAAACTACCTTTAAGTTTCCAGCTAACTTAATATTTGATAATGATACTTTGTGCCTCATCCTCAGGCACGCCTTCTCCATCCAAAAAAAAGGCTTCATTTCTTTTCATCCAAATATTCCTAATTGCAATCTTTGCAAGACACTCCTTCTTTTCTGTTGTAATGCATAGTTTATTGATATTTTTATCTATTGATATAGATATTTTTCAGAGAACAATTTATAATAACATCCAGATCCCTTTTGGGGACTTCAGTTGGGAGTTCAGAACCTGTTAAAGGATTTTAAACAATTTTTACTATTTCGTTCAATTTTTTTTTGGTCTTAAATCTACCCTTACAGAAACCCACCAGCCTCTTGTTTGCTCATCTTCCCTTTCATACAACCTCAGAATAAAATGTACTCTCTTTTCATTTATATGGTGCTTTTAACTCCCCAAAGATCTTTTTAGCTTTATGATTGGACAACTCTTCCCCAGGATCAGCTGGACGCAAGGAATCTTCCTGGCATATACTGTATCTTCAGGTAGCCTCCTACCTGAATTCTCCAGTAGTTTTTGATGTTCTCGATAGACTTCAAATGTCTTGGATCTAGAACAATTTAATTACTACTACAGTGTTGTAAATATTTACATTGGTTTGGGTTTAATTTTACATTCACAACTCATTTACTTTTAGAAATATTATTTTCTTATTCCTTATTGGAAAAGTCACTAATTCTGTTACAAAGAGGTAAAAGACAAAAAATATTAATAAATGAAAATTTAAGTTTTACAGGAAAAAATCCAAATATAATTTTATTTTTTCGTACACATATAGTAATCTCAAGAGTAAAAAACAATGGGTTACACATTGCAGTCTTTGAGGGAACTATTTAAGGAGGAGGTAAAAATAATTCAACTACTCATTTGTAAGTAGGTACTACAAAAATTGTGAAAGTATTTTGCCTACTTAAGTAGGTTATGGTTACTCAGAAATTTGTTTTTTTACATTATCAAAATTAAACATCAAAATGACCTTAATGTTATAAATGGTTACATATCTGACCTTACAAATGGCTAAAAAAAAGAAAAAAAAAATGGGGCTTAATGGCATGAATCTGAAACTATACAGTTGGTCTTCTATTCTATGGTGACACAATCTACCTGCTGCTTTTTGGTTGGTATACCAGTAAAGATGATAAAAAAATATTTTAACCCCAATAAGTTTTGAGAATAGTGTAATCAATAAATACCCATTGTGGTAGAAAACATTACTGGCCCAAATTCTCTCCTCTTTTTGAGTCCATGGCATTTGTCATATAGCTTTTTGGTGTCTTCCCACTTGGACTCTGGGCTCAGCAATATGATTTTCTTTGGCTAATGGAGGTTAGGAGATTTGATACAGCAGAGGGTGGAATAGAATGCCCTTATTTCCACTCTGGCCATTGCTGTCAACATTCTGGACTAGGCTTTTGGAGGATCAGGCATGGAATAACCCCACTCATAGATAGGTAAGTAAGCCAGCCAAACTATAGATGTGAATGCGCCTAGTTAAGGCCCACTTAAAGCAGCTGGCCACCTAGTCAGCCAACCCCAGAGGAATAAGTGAGCTATTTAGGTCAGCAGAGCCACCTAATGGCCACCTCAGATCTGTGAGTAGTAAGTACTTGTTTTATGTCACTGAAGTTTTCTTGTTGCTTGCTTTGTAGAATTATTGTGGCGATAGGTAACTGATATTCCCATTGAATGAACAAAGCTTAACTGAATTATTCCATTTTTTCACACATGCGTTTTTTGACTTTCTAAATAGATAGAGGAATCTTGAGGTCAAGGAGTCGGCTTCTTGATATCTTATGTCTTATCCTGCCTTGATCATCCTACTCTACACTCTGGTGAATTTTCAGCACAATTGTCACCTCCTTCTATCAGACTTAAATTTGTTTATTTTAAACCAGTAGTATTATATTTTAATAGTTTCGGAAAGATTCTCTTTGGAGCTCTTGATTCTTACTGCATCATTGTTGTATCTTTTTGAACAGAAATTGATAAATTGATAAATTGCTTTAAAATTATTCAAGTAATTCCCTTTATAACCGAAATTGAATTGATGTAAAAAGATCTATACACACAAACACAAAACGCGTACATATTTATATAAGTAGACAATTAAAATGTTAAACTGACTTTATATTTTTTTGCTTTCAATAACATTGCTGCTTTCGCTACTTAAATTATTTTATATGAATCCTTCTACCAGTAAAGAAAATTGACCTTTGCTAAGAGAATCTAATCTTGCATTTTCTTTTTTTCCTCTCTTTAATTCCAAAGATGCAATCTCAACATTACGGTAACATAGATTTTTGCATTTAATATGCAATAAAGTGAGTTGGTAAACATTAAATTGTAACAGTGATAAGCTTTTAATGTAGTTAAACATGGCAAAACAAATCAGTACTTGTTTCTTAAGTGATTTTGATTGTATTGTGTAGACAATCTCATTGGATTATATGTCCATTATGGGAAAGAAAGCAAAACAAACAAATCAGCCCTCTAGCATTTTCAGCCCTCATATCTATCCTCATGTACTCTCCAGTGCGAATATTAAAGGGAATTAATTTTGAGCCACTGACACTAATAGATGTCATTTCCTTAAGAATCTGTTTAGTTACCCTGAAATGTAGAAATAATTTGAAAAAATTCTGATGCAGATCAACTAATTACAAAAGGAGATGTCCTAGTGTTTTCAAAATTAAGATTCCAAGGGACATTTCAATACACTGGCAATATTGAAACACATTTAGAGAACTGTCCAGACGTTGAATAGTTTAATATATAGCCGTATGTATTTCCCCTTCTGTGTATATTTGTATTACCTTAGAAAAAAGTGTGAGCATCAAGCAAGAATGGAAATTCCAAGATATCAGTTCAAAGTACTGTCGTGACTTTGTTGGCTCTAAGGGGATTTAAAGAAGACATATTTTCATTTTAACTAGAAAAGAAATTTTTTTTGAAAGACTGGGAATGACATTAATGAATACTATCTGAGTAATTTGATACCAAATTTACATAAGGTAGGATTTCAGTGAAGCAAAAGTAAAAGTGTAAAAAATTTAGGAATTCCTTGAGTCGTTTTATAGTTCATGTTTCCTTATGCTAAAATATCAAGTTGTCTGATTTTCCTGAGGTCAATTTCCCAAGATCAGAACCTAAGTTGGAGATTACTATACAAATGAAGTGGTTTTTTTCTTTTTTGAGGACGTCCTCTCAGAAAAAAACTAAGGAAGTGACAAAAGCCGAATAGAATAGAGTACATGAAGAATCTAAGAAAAGATGTACTTTTAGCAGCAGTCTATGCTCAGCCTGATCCCATGGGGAGCTGTAGAGTATGAATGGCATCCCAGAGTTGTTCCATTGAGACAAATTGGATCTTGTTCGCATGTATCAATATTGGCTGTGGGCTAAGCTCCTCCCCAGGTTGGGTGGGAGCTTCCATAACCACAAAGACATCTCTGGGAGAGGTGTCTCCACCTGGTCCAGCACAATTACTATCTGGAGAAGGGAGCCGCTGTGTGCCATTGTAGCCAAAACTTACAGCAGGTGTGGGGCTGGGGCTACACTGGCAGGTCAGGGGTTGGGGAAGGGAATTAATGGCATCTACTACAGCTGTAATATTTAGTCCAGACACTTGGTCAAATAATTTATTTTCTACATTTCCAATACTCTTTTAGCCCTATTTCTCATATTTCTTACTGCTAAAGATATTTCCCCATTTGTTTATTATTGTTTCAAACTAGTTTTGATTTCTTTAAAAAAATTTCTACACTTTGAGATGTCTATATCATGTTTTTAAAATTTATTTATTTATTTATTTATTTTAACTTATTTTTGGCTTCCTTGCTGTGCACAGGCTTTCTCTAACTGCAGCAGTCAGGGGCTACTCTTCGTTGCAGTCTGCGGGCTTCTCATTGCAGTGGCTTCTCTTGTTGTGGAGCATGGGTTCTAGGCGTGCAGGCTCAGTAGTCATGGCACATGGGCTCAGTAGTTGCAGCTCGCGGGCTCTAGAATGCAGGCTCAGTAGTTGTGGTGCACGGGCTTAGTTCCTTCACGACATGTGGGATTTTCCCAGACCAGGGCTCGAACCCTTGTCTCCTGCATTGGCAGGCGGATTCTTAACCACTGCGCCACCAGGGAAGCCCTATATCCTGTTTTTGAATATTCAATTCAGCACAAATATCTAGTTGTCAATTCATTAATTGCCTACTATGCTTAATGAAAAGTAAATTTAAGTTTTACCCATGACTTTTACTAATTCATCGAAATGTATGGTGAGAGAATTGTTAGTTTTTTCTAAGAAGGCATTTTTCTTAATTTACCTTTATCTGTGAGGGCAGAGGTTCCCCTAAAAAAGAAGTTTGGAATAAGTATAGAGGTGATCTTTTTCACAGAGGGTACATAATGGGCTATATTTGCTAGCAAAACTGGCATATTATGTGACATGTTCATTTTTATTTTCTTATGTAGCAAACCAGTCATCTAAAAACTACTGTGAACTGATGGTTACATTGAATTTTTATGGAAACATGCATTCTGGTTTTCGTAAAAGCTTTTTTTTTTCCTTTTGTTATTGGAATTTATGTTCATTCTACAAGATTTTCAAAAAAAAAGTCTATTCTTTACTGCTCAGGGAATATCAGCAAAAATGACTTAATTTGGGCAACTTTATTGACTAATTTCCTTTCTCTGGAGATATTTGGAAACCCTGAAAATATAAAAGTGAAATTAATTCCATTATACTTAATTAAAAGGTAGTATGAGTTCATATTGGTCTGATGACTTCCAGATTCCCATTGTCAACACTGGCAGTCAAGCCCATTGAACCTTTTCCTGGTAAAATTCAGAGTAAAATTATACATGCCTCATCATCTTTAAATAGTCAGGTTTTTCTCCCTATTTTTTTCTCTTTACATCTTTTTAAGGAAAAGAAACCTTAGCCAAAAAGGGGGAAAATAGTGCATTTTAATAAAACATTATACAATTTCTTGTGGAATTCAAGTTATAAAATATAAGAATCATGTATCTTATAAATAAATATATGATGATGTTACCAAACCAAATATTTCCAGGCTGTTGTATACCATGGTAACCCAAATCCTTCACATTGGATTATGTCATAATTCTATAAGAAAGCATCGCTGTGCTGCCACTGGTGGGGCCAGCACTGCCCCCCAGGCTCTGCTCTGGGACCTCAGAGTCAGGTGCAGGGACCAGGCCCAGTGCTTCCTACCCTGCCTGCTTGATTGATGGAACGGGAGGAGGGAGCCTCATGCATGCTGCTAGGATGGGTTTCCAGGCACTTTAATGCACCACTTCTCCCGTGGATAGGAATCTCATTGCTCTTGAGGGTAATACAGTGTCATTATTACTGCATACACATATTTTACTGCCAAGCAACCATTAGGAATTTGAAGCCCATGTTCTGCTACATTTATTTCTCTCATTGTGCATTTACTCTCACCTCCAGGTACTGAGGGGAGACTTTGTCTAATCACATTTCATTTACGGTGAAAGAAATTTTGCATTGGAAGTGACAAAGAAAATAACCAGCATTGGGCACACAGCAATTCACCATGTAAAGCTTCTGTCACCTGGTAGTTATAGATGAACTTTGTTGGCACGTGCTAATAAAATACATGAAGTTCCTGAGATATAATCTTGATTTAATTTTATAAACCTTGTGCATTTTACTCTGAATGCAAACTTACTCCTAGTTTTGGTAAAATGAAAAATATTTTTTTCTAATATTTATCTGTTTGGCTATCTGAACATTTGTATTTTAGGGATAGCCATGACACTGAACTTGAAGTGAAATTTAATCCAAGCCCTTTGGCAAAGCAGCAAACTATCTGTACCCCACTACCTAGGAGCTTCTTATTTTATATTGTCAATTCAAAAACTGTAAACATTTCAAGATAGGGCCCTGGTCTTTTATTTTGTTGTCTCTACTCCAATATCTACTATGTTGTTAGCTGTTTATACCAACAAGCTTTTGGCTGGACTGAACTGATTTAGACAGAAGTATGCTTTATTGCTCTATTATAGTGTTTGCACGATCAGAATGTTGGGATGAGTTAATTGACATGTATTCCAGGTCAGAACATAAAGGGTCAAAAATCCAAACACTTGCTAAAACTGGTGGAAGAAACATTCTGATTCCAAATGCACCTTCACCCTCTGGCTCCTGGTGGAGTACTGAGACCATGGCATTGTGTAACAAGTGAACTTTTATTGATATATCAATTAATATTAGTCAGGGTGTGCCCTTTCTCAGGCTCATAACTAATATTTATGTCTAAAGGTGGCATATTTTCTGTACCAGTATGCTAGCGTATGAATGCAGAAATGTCTACTGATATGTAAACATCAACACACAAGCTTCAAAGGGCACTGAATTAAAACATTTCAAAGAAACTTTTTGTAAACTGATGTGAATTAAAATTAGCAGTTAGCTCTTTCTGAAAGAAAGCTTTATTGAAATTACAGAAGAGACTGCTAATTTTCACACCACCAATCAAAGAATAAGAAGACACAACTGGTGAATTTAATTTTGTCCTCTTGAGGTTAACACCATCATTTTGTTGAACAGTTCCTGACATTCTGGCATTTCTACACTGCTTTGGTAGAAAGGAAATGAAATAACTAATATCTTAGTTCCTCGATGTCAACTCTTTTAGACAAAACAGATCTTTAATGCATTTTTTTTTCCAAATGTATATCACAACCAGTTACTTCTGAGGAGTAAAAGCACACACTACATCTCTGTAAATAACGCTGAAATCACTAGTTTACAAATCTGAGAATCCAGGCTTATATTAATGTAAGCTGACTGGCCTGGCAGTAGTTTCTAAAATAATATTTGTTTTATTGAAATTAATTCAAATTTGCTTATCAGCATTTTAATGTAATTAGTTTTTTAACAACTTTATTGGAGTATAATTGCTTTACAGTGTTGTTTTAGTTTCTGCTGTATAACAAAGTGAATCAGCTACATGCATACCTATATCCCTATACCCCCTCCCTCTTGTGTCTCCCTCTAACTCTCCCTATCCCACACCTCCAGCACCAAGCTGATCTCCCTGTGCTATGCAGCTGCTTCCCAATAGCTATCTATTTCACATTTGGTAGTATATATAAGACAGTATTACACTCTCACTCCGTCCCAGCTTACTTTTCCCCCTCCCTGTGTCCTCAAGTCCATTCTCTACCTCTGCGTCTTTATTCCTCTCCTGCCCCTAGGTTCTTCAGAACGTTTTTTTTTTTTTTAGATTCCATATATATGTGTTAGCATATGGTATTTGTTTTTCACTTTCTCACTTACTTCACTCTGTATGACAGACTCTAGATACATCCACCTCACTACAAATAACTCAATTTCATTTCTTTTTATGGCTGAGGAATATTCCATTGTATATATGTGCCATATCTTCTTTATCCATTCACATGTCGATGGACAGTTAGGTTGCTTCCCTGTCCTGGCTATTGTAAATAGTGCTGCAATGAACATTGGGGTACATGACTCTTCTTGAATTATGGTTTTCTCAGGATATATGCCCAGTAGTGGGATTGCTGGGTCATATGGTAGTTCTACTTTTAGTTTTTTAAGGAACCTCCGTACTGTTCGCCATAGAGAATGTATCAGTTTACATTCCCAACAACAGTGCAAGAGGGTTCCCTTTTCTCCACACCCTCTCCAGCATTTATTGTTTCTAGATTTTTTGATGATGGCCATTCTGACTGGTATGAGGTGATACCTCATTGTGGTTTTTATTTGCATTTTTTTTAATGATTAATGATGTTGAGCATCTTTTCATGTGTTTGTTGTCTGTATATCTTCTTTGGAGAAATGTCTATTTAGGTCTTCTGCCCATTTTTGGATTGGGTTTTTAGATTTTATGATATTGAGCTGCATGAGCTGATTGTATATTTTGGGGATTAATCCTTTGTCAGTTGCTTCATTTGCAAATATTTTCTCCCATTCTGAGGATTGTCATTTTGTCTTGTTTATGGTTTCCTTTGCTATGCAAAAGCTTTTACGTTTCATTAGGTCCCATTTGTTTATTTTTGTTTTTATTTGCATTTCTCTAGGAGGTGGGTCAAAAAGGATCTTGCTGTGATTTATGTCATAGAGTGTTCTGCCTATGTTTTCCTCTAAGAGTTTGATAGTGTCTGGCCTTACATTTCGATCTTTAATCCATTTTGAGTTTATTTTTGTGTATGGTGTTACGGGGTGTTCTTAATTTCATTCTTTTCCATGTAGCTGTCCAGTTTTCCCAGCACCATTTATTGAAGAGGCTGTCTTTCCTGCATTGTATATTCTTGCCTCCTTTATCAAAGTTAAGGTGACCATATGTGTGTGGGTTTATCTCTGGGCTTTCTAACCTGTTGCATTGATCTATATTTCTGTTTATGTGCCGTACCATACTGTCTTGATTACTGTAGCTTTGTAGTATAGTCTGAAGTCAGGGAGCCTGATTCCTCCAGCTCCGTTTTTCTTCTCAAGTTGGTTTTGGCTATTCGGGGTCTTTTGTGTTTCCATACAGATTGTGAATTTTTTTTGTTCTAGTTCTGTGAAAAATGCCCTTCGTAGTTTGATAGGGATTGCATTGAATCTGTAGATTGCTTTGGGTAGTATAGTCATTTTCACAATGTTGATTCTTCCAATCCAGGAGCATGGTATATCTCTCCATCTGTTTTATCATCTTTAATTTCTTTCATCAGTGTCTTATAGTTTTATGCATACAGGTCTTTTCTCTCCTTAGGAAGGTTTATTCCTAGGTATTTTATTCTTTTTGTTGCAGTGCTAAATGGGAGTGTTTCCTTAATTTCTCTTTCAAATATTTCATCATTAGTGTATAGGAATGCAAGAGATTTCTCTGCATTAATTTTGTATCCTGCTACTCTACCAAATTCATTGATTAGCTCTAGTAGTTTTCTGGTAGCATCTTTAGGATACTCTATGTATCATATCATATTATCTGCAAACAGTGAGAGTTTTACTTCTTCTTTTCCAATTTGGATTCCTTTTATTTCTTTTTCTTCTCTGATCGCTGTGGCTAAAAATTCCAAAACTATGTTGAGTAGTAGTGGTGAGAGTGGGCAACCTTGTCTTGTTTCTGATCTTCGAGGAAATGCTTTCAGTTTTTCACCATTGAGAACAATGTTGGCTGTGGGTTTGTCATATATGGCTTTTATTATGTTGAGGTAGGTTCCCTCTATGCCTATTTTCTGGAGAGATTTTATCGTAACTGGATGTTGAATTTTGTCAAAAGCTTTTTCTGTGTCTATTGAGATTATCATATGGTTTTTATCCTTCAGTTTGTTAATATGGTGTATCACATTGTTTGATTTGCATATATTGAAGAATCCTTGCATTCCTCGGATAAAGCTCACTTGATCACAGTGTATGATCCTTTTAATGTGCTGCTGGATTCTGTTTGCTAGTATTTTGTTGAGGATTTTTGCGTCATCAGAGATATTGGCCTGTAGTTTTCTTTTTTTGTGACATCTTTGTCTGGTTTTGGTATCAGGATGATGGTGGCCTCGTAGAATGAGTTTGGGAGTATTCCTCCCTCTGCTATATTTTGGAAGAGTTTGAGAAGGATAGGTGTTAGCTCTTCTCTAAATGTTTGATAGAATTTGTCTGTGAAGCCATATGTTTCTGGGCTTTTGTTTGTTGGAAGATTTTTAATCACAGTTTCAATTTCAGTGCTTATGATTGGTCTGTTCATATTTTCTATTTCTTCCTGGTTCAGTCTTGGCAGGTTGTACTTTTCTAAGAATTTGTCCATTTTTCCAGGTTGTCCATTTTATTGGCATATTGGCTTGTAGTAATCTCTCATGATCCTTTGTATTTCTGCAGTGCAGTTGTTACTTCTTTTTCATTTCTAATTCTATTGATTTGAGTCTTCTCCCTTTTTTTCTTCATGAGTCTGGCTAATGGTTTATCAATTTTGTTGATCTTCTCAAAGAACCAGCCTTTAGTTTTATTGATCTTTGCTATTGTTTCCTTCATTTCTTTTTCATTTATTTCTGATCTGATATTTATGAGTTCTTTCCTTTGCTCACTTTCCTTCTGCTAACTCTAATTGCTTTAGGTGTAAGGTTAGGTTGTTTATTTGAGATTTTCAATTTTTCTTGAGGTAGGATTATATTGCTATAAACTTCCCTCTTAGAACTGCTTTTGCTGCATACCATACATTTTGAGTCATCGTGTTTTCATTGTCATTTGTTTCTAGGTATTTTTTGATTTCCTCTTTGATTTCTTCAGTGATCTCTTGGTTATTAAGTAGTGTATTGTTTAGCCTCTGTGTGTTTGTATTTTTTTACAGTTTTTTTCTGTAATTGATATCTAGTCTCATAGCATTGTGGTCGGAAAAGATACTTGATATGATTTCAATTTTCTTAAATTTACCCAGCCTTGATTTGTGACCCAAGGTATGGTCTATCCTGGAGAATGTTCCATGAGCACTTGAGAAGAAAGTGTATTCTTTTGTTTTGGGGTGGAATGTCCTATAAATATCAATTAAGTCCATCTTGTTTAATGTGTCATTTAAAGCTTGTGTTTCCTTATTTATTTTCATTTTGGATGATATGTCCATTGGTGAAAGTGGGGTGTTAAAGTCCCCTACTATGATTGTGTTACTGTCGATATCCCCTTTTATGGCTGTTAGCATTTGCCTTATGTATTGAGGTGCTCCTATGTTGGGTGTATAAATATTTACAATTGTTATATCTTCTTCTTGGGTTGATCCCTTGATCATTATGTAGTGTCCATCTTTGTCTCTTGTAATAGTCTTTAATTTAAAGTCTATTTTGTCTAATACGAGAATTGCTACTCCAGCTTTCTTTTCATTTCCATTTGCATGGAATATCTTTTTCCATCCCCTCACTTTCAGTCTGTATGTGTCCCTAGGTCTGAAATGGGTCTCTTGTAGACAGCATATATATGGGTCTTGTTTTTGAATCCATTCAGCCAGTCTATGTCTTTTGGTTATAGCATTTAATCCATTTACATTTAGGGTAATTATCAATATGTATGTTCCTATTACCATTTTCTTAATTGTTTTGGGTTTGTTTTTGTAGGTCTCTTCCTTCTCTTGTGTTTCCTGCCTAGAGAAGTTCCTTTAGCATGTGTTGTAAAGCTGGTTTAGTGGTACTGAATTCTCTTTACTTGTGCTTATCTGTAAAGGTTTTAATTTCTCTGTCGAATCTGTATGAGATCCTTGTTGGGTAGAATAATCTTGGTGGTAGGTTTTTCCCTTTCATCATTTTAAATATATCCTGCCACTCCCTTCAGGCTTGCAGAGTTTCTGCTGAAAGAACAGCTGCTAACCTTATGAGGATTCCCTTATATGTTATTTGTTGCTTTTCCCTTGCTGCTTTTAATAATTTTTCTTTGTATTTAATTTTTGATAATTTGATTAATAAGTGTCTTTGCATGTTTCTCTTTGGGTGTGTCCTGTATGGTACTCTCTGTGCTTCCTGGACTTGACTGACTATTTCCTTTTCCATGTTAGGGAAGTTTTCGACTATAATCAGTTTAAATATTTTCTCAGACCCTCTCTTTTTCTCTTCTTCTTCTGGGACCCCTGTAATTGAATGTTGGTGCATTTAATGTTGTCCCAGAGGTCTCTGAGACTGCCCTCAATTCTTTTCATTCTTTTTTCTTTATTCTGTTCCCTGGCAGTTATTTCCACCCTTTTATCTTCCAGCTCACTTATCCATTCTCTGCCTCAGTTATCCTGTTATTGATACCTTCTAGCTTATTTTTAATTTCAGTAATTGTGTTGTTCATCACTGTTTGTTTGCTCGTTAGTTCTTCCAGTTCCTTGTTAAATGTTCCCTGTGTTTTCTCCATTCTGTTTCTGAGATTTTGGATCATCTTTCCTATCATTACCCTGAATTCTTTTTCAGGTTGGTTGCCTGTTTCATCTTCATTTATTTGGTCTTGTAGGTTTTTACCTTGCTCCTTCATCTATAACATATTTTTTGATTTTTTGTTGTTGTTGTTGGGTGGTGCTGTATTCCTGTCTTACTGGTTGTTTGGCCTGAGACTTCCAGCACTGGAGTTTGCAAGCAGTTGGTTAGAGCTGGGTCTTGGTGCTGAGATGAGGAACTTCGGGAGGCCTCACTTCGATTGATATTCCCTGGGGTCTGAGGTTCTCTGGTAGTCCAGCAGTTTGGACTTGGAACTCCCACCACAGGTGCTCGGGCCCGATCTCTGGCCTGGGAACCAAGATCCCCTAAGTTTTATGGCATGTTAAAAAAAAAAAGGAATAAAGAAAGAAATAAAGGAACAGTACAATATCAAAGAATAAAAAATGAAATAAAATTAGAAAGCTAAGAAATATATTAGGTAAAATAAAACTATAATTGAAACAACCAGCACTGGGGGTTCCTCCCGTCCCCTTAGGTGTCTGTGGTCCCCCACCAGTGCCTGGTAAGTACCCTCGTTGTCTATGTACTTAGTTTTTAATAACTTTAATTATCATAGTAATGGACCATGAACTTTAAAGGATACCAGATCTTTTGATTTAAAAACGGATGCTACTCTGATTAAGTGGTGACATCAGAGTTTGACCTGGAAATTGAATGTATAATTGTGTGATTGAGTCAGTGTAAAATTGGCCAAAGCTCTTTTGAAATTAGAGAAAATTTCCTCCAGTAGGCTAAGATGATGGATGACAAAGGAACTGAACCAGAGTAACCAGTCACATGCTCATGTTCTTGTTATGAGCTCATTCAGTCCCTCCATACTGATGCTTCCTCTGTTAATGGTGTTTCTTTGCCTTGGCCCACTGGGCTCTAAACCATAGAGACTGCATAATAGAAACATGACCCATTTACTGAGCTACTCACAAACTCTGAGGTTCCTTTCTTCAGATGTGCTTTATGTGGTCTGTACTTTGAGGGCTTAGTTACTTTTTTTTTTTACTTCCTATTTCGAAATAGTTATAGATTCACAGGAAGTGGCAAAAATGTACAGAGAGATCCCATGTACTTTTCACCCAATTTCCTCCGATGATAACATCTTGCATAATATCAAAACTAGGAAATTAACACCAGCACAATCCATAGAGCTTATTCAGATTTCATTAGTTTGATATACATTTGTGCGTGTGTATGTGCATGCATGTGTGTTGTTCTATGCAATATAAGTGCCATGACAACCAGGATATAAAACTGTTCCATCATCACAAGTCTTGCTCATGCTGCTGTTTATAGGCACATCTATCCCCCTTCTCCCCACCACTAACACTTGGCCACCACTAATCCATTCTACATGTTTATAATTATGTTATTTCAAGAATGATATAAATGGAATCATACATTGTGTAACTTGGTGATATTGGCTTTTTCATTCAGTGTAATACCCTTGATATCAAGTCCGGTTCTTAAGAGTTTCAATGATGGGTTCTTTTTTATTGTTGAGTGGCAATCCATGGTGTGGAGGTACCACAGTTTGTTTAGCCAATTACCCATTGCAGGGTATCTGGGTTGTTTCTAATTTTTGGCTGTTACAAATAAAGCTGCTTTCAACATTCATGTACAGGTTTTTGTGTGAACATAACTTCCATTTTTATGGGATAAAAGAGCCACAATTGTTAGATTGGACAGTAAGTGCATGTTTAGTTTGAGAAGAAACTTCCAAACTATTTTTTCAGGGTAGCTATACTATTTTACATTCCTACCAGCAATGTATAAGTAGCGTAGTTTTCTCTGCATCCTCACCATCCTGAGTATTGGTGCTCTGGAGTCTGACTTAACACTGGGTAGAGTGAGTCCTATTTTTTTCTTCCTTTTAAAACTTGTTTTAGCAATTATAGCCCCTTTGCTTTTTCATATACTTTGTAGAATAAGATTGTCTGTGTCTATAAAAATCTTTGTTAGAATTTTTAAGGGAATTACATTAAGCCTATAGACCAGTTTCAGGAGAATTAATACCTTCACTACTGCTGCATCTTCAAGTCCATTAACAGAATATGTGTCTCTATTTATGTAGGTCTTTGATTTCTTTCATCAGCATTTTGTATTCAGCATACAGATCCTGTATATGTTTTGTTAGTTTCATGGCAAAGTATTTAGTTTTCTTTGAAGCAAATGTAAAAATGATATTGTGTTTTAAACTTTAGTTTCCACATGCTTGTTGTTAGTATATGTGAGTGATTTTTTGTTGATCTCGTATCTTGCAGCCTTGCTAAACTAACTTCATAGGTCTAAGAGTTTTTTATAGGTTCCTTGAGATTGTCTATGCAGAAAATCATATCATCTGAAAATAGCTTAGTTTTAGTTTTGGAGCTTATATACCTGTGCTTTTACATTTATGGCAAATATTTGTTCCTTTTGAAATTATTGTTCATTATATATTGTTTTCTATAACCTTGAGTGGATCAATGACTTTTTAAAATAGCTCTTAGGTCAATGGTTCTTAAAGTGTGGTTGGGCACTCCCAGGAGTCCTTTGAGATATTTTCAGTGGGTCCACAGGGTCAAAATTTTGATCAAAATTATACCAGGATGTTATTTGCCATTTTTGCCATTTCATGAATCTGCAGTGGAATATTCCAGAGGCTACATGACATGTAATATGGCACAAGATTTAGGAATCCAGCAGTCTTCCATTATGTTAACACATTGAAGAGACTTGCAAAAGTGCAAAATAATACCACTCACTAATTTTTTTGTTTTGAAAAATATAGTTATTTTTTTCAGATTTATGTAAACATAAATGTATGTTAACATGAATGCATTTTAAAAATGAATTACTACATAAACATGTGTAAGTTTCCTCAGAAACTAAAATAATTTCTAATGTAAAAATATTGATAGATATAACTCATAAGAAAAACTCTGACGTCTTTAATAATTTCTAAGAGTTTGAGGTTCTAAAATGAAAAAGTTTGAGAATCTCTAATTTAGTTCAATCCTATTTAAATGAATTCTCTGGCTCACTAATTTATCTTCTAGCACATCATCTGGTATTAATATAGGTTGATTTTAGGAAAATATCTTTATCTTGCTAGTTTATTTATGACAGAGAAAAGGATTCTGTCAGGTTTACAACTATTTCTTTAATTGAAATCTTACATGAAAGTCCAATATTTAAAAGTGAGAACAACAGCAGGGGTAGGGCTCTGTCCTCACACCATAGGGGCCACAGTAGAACACATTCCAGGGATCCTTTGAGTGTAATATGAAAATAAGGATTGTAGAGAATTAATTGCATAACTATGTAAACAAGGCATGGTTGCTATATGTTATCAGCACTGGACCCTTAAATCCAGAATTATGCTTAGTGGCTGACACAGACTAGGGCTCAGTAAATGTGTCACAGGAGTGACTGACTACTGGAATGTGGCTATAACTTCAGATCATTTTTGAAACAGTAGTTATTGACAAGAGCTGGGGACAGAAATACACACAGTCATGGTGGCAGGTGGTGGTCAGCAGGAACTGCCCAACACAGCCTCACTGTTGGGGGAGATGGAGAAATGCCAGGATCTCTTCCTCCTCTCTGGTATTTTCTGAGGGAGGGGAGCAGTGAAATGGGGGTGGCCAGAGACATCCAATATGGAAGGAGCTTCTGGTGTGGCTGGGGGGAGGAGAAGGATGAAGGAACAGAGGAAAGGGAGGGCTGGGGAGGAAGGGGGAACAGGGGTCTATGCTGGACTCAGGTGGTTGGTGAGGGAAGTCGGAGAAGGGAGGGGTCATGGGGAGTGTGGGGACAGGTCAGGAGGAAGGGTCTTGGAAGAAGGTGGGCGGGGGGAATAATGGAGGGTGGGTCATGGGGGAAGAGGCTAGAGAGGAAGGGAAGCGTGTGGAAGGCGGAGGGATCCAGGACCTTGGGGTAGGTAATTCAGGCAGCCCCATCAGCTCCAGCCATTATTTGAATTCAATGAATGGATTTTGGCATCAGAGGCAAGAGAAGCAGAGATCTCCACCACCCCCTCCCATTCCTCTCCCACCCACATTCCCAAATCCTACCCCTGCCCCTCAATTCCATGGGGGCCCATCCAGATCCGAGGATGGGGAACAAAAGGGGGAGGTAGCAGCACTGGGTGCAAGCAGGGGGAGGGGTGAGATGGGAGCAGGGAGGTAGGGGCTGGTAATGAGATGAAAGTGGAGGGTGATGCTGGGGTGCTTGCAATAAGAAGTCCAGAAATGGAACAAGAAGAACCAGACAGTCCCCTCTGGACTAGGAGCCCAGAACAGTTCTGGGGGTCCTTGTTCCCCATCTGCTCTGTGGTCGGGGGTTGGCCATGGTCCTCCTTGAACTTCTGTAAAACAAGGCGGGTTAGATGAGGCTGTCCTTGGAGAGTCTCCCTAAGTCCTGCTATTGCATCTCCTTAGGCTGAGGGTAGGGATCCTTTAGGATCCTCTGTATTTTTGAAGGAAGATTCCATAGGTGTTTGTTGAATGAATAAGTGATGGATCAAATTCCTTCAAGTGGCTTCCCATCACTTTTATTTTTTTATTTTTTTAACATCTGTATTGGAGTATAATTGCTTTACATGTTGTGTTAGTTTCTGCTGTATAACAAAGTGAATCAACTATATGTATACATATATACCCTCCCTCTTGCATCTCCCTCCAGCCCTCCCTATCCCACCCCTCTAGGTAGTCACAAAGCACCGAGCTGATCTTCCTGTGCTATGCGGCTTCTTCCCACTAGCTATCTATTTTACATTTGGTAATGTATATATGTCGATGTCACTCTCTCACTTCGTCCCAGCTTACCCTTCCCTCTCCCCGTGTCCTCAAGTCCATTCTCTACATCTGTGTCTTTATTACTGTCCTGCCCCTAGGTTCTTCAGAACCTTTTTTACTTTTTAATTCCATATATATGCATTAGCATATGGTATTTGTTTTTCTCTTTCTGACTTATTTCACTCTGTATGACAGATTCTAGGTCCATCCACTTCACTACAAATAACTCAATTTTGTTTCTTTTTATGGCTGAGGAATATTCCATTGTATATATGTGTCACATCTTCTTTATCCATTCATCTGTCGATGGACACCTAGGTTGCTTCCATGTCCTGGCTATTGTAAATAGTGCTGCAATGAACATTGTGGTACATGACTCTTTTTGAATTATGGTTTTCTCAGGGTATATGCCCAGTAGTGGGATTGCTGGGTCATATGGTAGTTCTATTTTTAGTTTTTTAAGGAACCTCCATACTTTTCTCCATAGTGGCTGTATCAACTTACATTCCTACCAACAGTGCAAGAGGGTTCTCTTTTCTTCACACCCTCTCCAAAATTTATTGTTTGTAGATTTTTTGATGATGGCCATTCTGACCGAGGTGATACCTCATTATGGTTTTGATTTGCATTTCTCTAATGATTAGTGGCGTTAAGCATCTTTTCATGTGTTTGTTGGCAATCTGTATATCTTCTTTGGAGAAATGTCTATTTAGGTCTTCTGCCCATTTATTGGATGGGATTGTTTGTTTTTTTGATATAGAGCTGTATGAGCTGCTTGTATATTTTGGAGATTAATCCTTTGTCAATTGTTTCGTTTGCAAATATTATTTCCCATTCTGAGGGTTGTCTTTTTTGTCTTGTTTATGGTTTCCTTTGCTATGCAAAAGCTTTTAAGTTTCATTAGGTCCCATTTGTTTATTTTTGTTTTTATTTCCATTTCTCTAGGAGTCCCATCACTTTTAAGATCAAATCCAGCCTCTCACCATGGCCAAAAAAAAACCTTCCCCCCAGACTCCTCCTCTCTCTGCTAGACCACTCAGCTCCAGCCACACTTCCCTCCTTGCTGTTTCTTTAACAAACCAAGCTCATCCTACCTCAGTACCTCAGGGCCTTTGCACCTACTGTTTTATTGTGCCTGGCTGGCCCTTTTTAGCTTTCAAGTTTCATGTCATCTTCTCAGGCTTTCACAGATCCCCTTGTCTGAAGTGGCCAGAGTAATTATCTTTTTGTTTGTTTTCTGCTTCCTCTAATCACGGAGTGGCAAACTTTCCTTGTAAAGGGCCAGAAAAAAAAAAAAAAAAAGAAAAGAAGTAAAGAAATAGTAGTCATTGAAGTGAAACTTCATCAATAGAAACAAAAAACAAGCTTTATTTCCATGGGGCCATAACCACTTAATGCATTTCACATCTAAGTATAATCAGACAAATATCTGAGTTATACATAATTGATAAATGAATATATGAGAAAACTTAGGCAAGAAGTCACTGTTGAAGCTGTATTTCTAGGAAAGAAAGGGACTATATGAACAGTAAGAGGAAAGCTGCTTTAATTGTAGAAGGTGAGGAAAATGACCAGTCAAGAGCAATTTTTAACAACATTCTCCTTACCGTATGAATTCTGCCAAATTATTATTACTTTAAATTTTCTCACTCTCACAATTAAGCACATCCAAGTGCTTAGTGATGATGTTTGCAGAGTAGAGAAGTGTTATAAACATAAGACCCATCCATCAGACTAGAACATCATTGAAAGAAATGACATGTGCTTTTTTGCTGAGGCTATTCCGGAAATGAAAAAGAAAAAGATGATTATATTAACGGATGTGCAAAAATTAAAAAAAAAAAACGGAACTTGATGGGATAGTTAAGGCAGTTGCTTATTAAGCTAGGAGGCCTTCCGTACACTCTGGCTCGCCACATTGCTAGTTCTTATGGGGTTCCATGTGCTGTGCCATTGGCTTTGGTTGGCTGTGGACAGGAGTGATTTCCAGTAGCTCTCCTTATCTCAAGCCAAGGCTAAATGCAAACAAACTGAGGCCACCATGCCACCTAGGACCCTGTTTCTCACAGTCAGCAGGAAACACATTCCTTATAAGATTTCTATTTTTATTTTTTAAAAAAATGTGGGCCTGTTTGTTGTATCATCATTAAAACAGTCAGCGGATAAGGAAAAATTGATGGATAACTTCCTGATGTAAATGAATGTCTTTTTTTTTTTAACTCCCCTGAGAGTAGAGGTCAGTAACATGCTCTAGGGCAGTAATACAGATTTTACTACTTATAAGAAGAAACCTTGACAATAATGCTGCAAGCTTGATAAGAGTTCAGTGCAAGGCAAAGCAAAGGAAGAAGAATTGAGGAAAAGTGAAGGAAAGCACTTTAGTACAGCAATGAACTGCATATTCTCATTAATATTTGTACCCAACCAGTAGAAATATCCTTTCCTCCTGGCTGTAATTCCAGAAGAGGCAGAAATTCTTAGCCCCAGAACAAGAGAAGCCATAACTGGCTCGGATTTCCATGCCTACTTGCCATACAGTGTACCTGGTATATTATTATTTGCTTATTATTTTCCTTTCCCTGCAATTAGAAGACACAGTTCATGAAAACAAAAGATTTCTGCCTGTTTTCTTTACCACTATAAACCCAGTGCACAAAACAAGCATTCAGTATTTGTTGATTATACCTATATACAGTTTCTAATAGTGAGTTTTTGGTTTTGGTTGTGTTGTCCTTTATTAGCTGAAAGTGAAGGACAACACAGACTTCCAAGGAAAAGTTAATGAGAATCATGAAGAGAAGTCCCTGTAATTGTGACTCATATACGTATTTGTAGAAATTATGTCTCCAGTAACATTCCTACATGCAGGACAAATATCAGAAATTAGACATCAACTCTAGTAAAACTTAAAGATTTCTGTCAGCCTATAGAAGTGGTTCTCAAACACTTTTGTCTCAGAACCACTTTACACTTTTAAAATTTTTGAGGACTCCAAAGACTTTGTGTTTATTTGGGATATATCTATAGATATTTACCATATCAAAAATTAAAGCTGTTAAAATTTAAAACATTTATTTATTAATTCATTAAAAATAAAATAGCATGTTTTTATAGACAGTTACTATAGTTTCCAAAACAAAAAGTGAAAGAAAGAGTAACATTGTTTCACAATTTTGCTAATCTCTTTAATGTCTAACTTAATATTGTAGAAGGCAGCTAGTTTCTCCTATATGCTCCTACATTCAATGTATTGCAGTATCTCATATGAGATTGAAAATGACAGTCTTTTGTTCAAATAATATCATCCACAAAATACCACAGCTAACATTATACTTAATGGTGAAAGAGTGACTACTTTTCCCCTAAGATCAGGAATAAGGCAAACATGTCTACTGTCACCTCTCTTATTCAACATAGTACTGGAAGTGTTAGCCAGCGCAATAGGGAAAGAAGAAGTAATAAAAGGTACCAGATTTGAAAGCAACAAAGAGAACTGTCCCTATTTGCTGATGACATAATTGTCTATGTAAAATGTCCCATGGAATCTAACAAACAAAAACAAACGCCCCCCCAAAAAAAAACCCTGCTAGAAACTAATTAGTGAGTTCAGCAAGGTCATAGGAAACAAGATCAATGTTAAAAATTTGTTTTCACTTCTACATGCTTGCAATAAAACTGTGGACATAGAAGTTAAAAGCACAGTATGATTTACAATCACTCAAAAAATGAAACAGGTGTAAATCTAACATAACATATAGTATAGAACTTATAAGCTTAAAACTATAATATAATGAAATAGAAATCATCTAAGTAAATGTTCATGGATTGGAAGACAACATAGTAAAGATTTCAGTTCTCAAACTGAGATACAGATATAACACAATCTGGGGGCACAGTTCAGTGGTAGAGCATTTGACTGCAGATATAACACAACTCCCATCAATACAGCAACAAGGGGCTTCCCTGGTGGCGCAGTGGTTGAGAGTCCGCCTGCCGATGCAGGGGACACGGGTTCGTGCCCCGGTCCAGGAAGATCCCACATGCCACGGACCGGCTGGGCCCGTGAGCCATGGCCACTGAGCCTGCGCGTCTGGAGCCTGTGCTCCTCAACGGGAGAGGCCACAACAATGAGAGGCCCGCGTACCGCAAAAAAAAAAAAAAAAAAAAAACAGCAGCAAGGTTTTTTTTTTTAATATATATAGACAAAAATATTCTAAAATTTATATGGACTTGAAAAGGACTTATAATAGCTAAAACATTAGAAAAAGAAGAAAAAAGTGGGAGGAATCTTCCTACATAGGTTCAGTAATTATGATTATGTGGCATTGGCAAAGTGATAGATAACTGGAACAGAATAGAGTACCTAGAAATAGACCCACACAAATATGCTCAAGTGATATTTGACAGAGGTGCAAATGCAATTCAGTGAAGGAAGGATAGCTTTTTCAACAAGTGGTTCTATAGCAATTGGACATCCATAGGCAAAAAATTGCATCTCCATCAACTTCATACCCTGTACATAAATTAAGTTAAAATGGATCATTAACTTAAACGTAAACTTATAAAATTTTTAGAAAAAAAGAATGAGATAATCTTTGAGTTTTCGGGCTAGGCCAATAGTTCTAACTTAGACTTGACCTCAAAACACAATCAATAAAAGGAAAAATTGATAAGCTTAATCTCATCAAAATTAAAAACTTTTGTTCTATGAAAGGCCCTGTTAAGAGGATGTCGACAAGTTACACACTTGGAGAAAATATTTGGAAATGAAGTATCTGACAAAAGACTTCATCCAGAATATATGAAGAACTCTCAAAGCTCAACAGTAAAACAAACAAACAAAAAATTTTTCAAGTGATCAGAGTTTTATACTTTATGTGCAGTCAGCATCAAGGGAGTTTTGGTGTATTGTTTTTTAAAAGCCATCTTGGGGATAAATCGATTTGTTTATTTTTATTTTTAAATTTTATTTATATTCTGCTGTGTTAGGTCTTCGTTGCTGCACGTGGGCTTTCTCTAGTTGTGGCAAGTGGGGGCTACTCTTCGTTGTGGTGCGTGGGCTTCTCATTCTGGTGGCTTCTCTCGTTGTGGAGCATGGGCTCTAGGCGCACAGGCTTCAGTAGTTGTGGCTTATGGGCTCTAGAGCACAGGCTCAGTAGTTGTGGCACACGGGTTTAGTTGCTCTGCGGCATGTGGGATATTCCCAGACCAGGGCTCAAACCCGTGTCCCCTGCACTGGCAGGTGGATTCTTAACCACTGCGCCACCAGGGAAGTCCAATTTGTTTATATTGATGTAACCTATTTAAATTATATTGGCGTAGAATCTTTTATACAGTATTAAAAGAAAGAGCAGAATGAGTGGTGTTAAGGACTAAATATTTGTGCCCCCCATTCATATATTGAAATCCTAACACCCAATGTGATGGTATTAGATGATGGGGCCTTTGGGAGGATGGAGCCCTCATGAATGGCACTAGTCCCCTTATAAGAAGAGAAATGAAAGAGGTGATCTCTGCTCTCTGCCATGTGAGGTTATAATGAGAAGACGGCTGTCTGCAAACCTGGAAGAGTTTTCTCACCAGACACTAAATCTCTTGACACCTTGACCTTGGATTTTCCAGTTTTCAGAACTATGAAGAATAGAAGTTTGTTGTTTAAGCCATCCAGTCTATGGTATTTTGTTACAGTAGCCCAAGATGACTAAAACAGATGTTATTATAGTACTTTAAGAATCATAAGGGTGACTATATAAAAGGGTGAAAAACTGGAGTTACCATGGAAACCCATCTTGCAGAGGCCAAGGCCTGTTGGCATGTGACCTTACAGCAAGAACACACCAGGCTGAGAGGGCCTGCCTACTGCCTTGGCTCCCCAAATGCCATGACATTCAGTAAAATGATTCCCTTTAGCATCTCAGTATCCGCTGTGGGAATTAGGAAGGTAGTTAGAAAAGGGAAAAGGACTGATTGTTTTACAAAGTACCTTGGAGAGATTGGGACCCTTTGAAAAATCTATATTTTTCCGTCCCACGTTTCCCCAGCATGGGGAAACATGCTGCTTGTTCTTATGTGCTTCTGTAGATGGGCCAATTAGAATTAATTGGAACGGCATTGTTTTCATAAAAATACTAAGAGCCTGTGTATCACTTTTAATCAAATATAAAAAGTTACTTATTTATGCCAGCAACAATAATATACATTAGCACATTATAAAGATAATGCTTCTTCAGCAAATACTGAGTCGAATCTCCTCATTTTACATATGCGGGAAACTAAGGTTTTGTAAAGTGAATGGATTTCCCAGGTCCAAAAACTAATTAGTGGCCGAGCAAGCCCTAGAATCTAGGTCTTTGACTTCAAGTTTATGGTTGTTAATTATCCTACTTTATTAACAAACAAGATACATTCTAGTGGCAAATTGTCTTTTTTTGGTCCTTCCTCACCCACAAATGGTAGAAAAATATGGCTCACGTAAATATTCTATAATGTTTGCAGCAGACATTTAGAATGGTCTTAGTATATTCTAGGTCCTGACTAGTATTCTTCCTATTTTTCAGAGGCTGATAAGAAAAAAACTTTGTATTTCCAAGATTCCCTTCTGGGTAGATTTCTGGATGTGTTCAGTTTCTGCCAATCATGTGCATTCTGGCAAGATTGGATTCAGGTCTGAGTTATGAAGGGAGGAAAGCAAGGGACAAGGCATCCATTTCATGGCATGGTCATGGTAGAGGCAGCTGGCTTTTACAGTTGTAGCTTTCTGCTGCTCTGGGGCCTCTTTCCTATTCACAGAAGATGAGTGTGGTTCTGAGGGCTGGAAGTAGCCTGGAAGTTTACCCTAGAGCCTGCTCTCCCACTGGTACCTGGTGGTAAATCCCTTTCTGTTCAACCTCATTAGAGTGATTTCTGTTGTGTTCTACTGAACCCTAACCAACACAGGGTTACAGGATGAAAATCAAACAAAAAGAAACTGTAAAATATACTAAAATGCAGAAATAGAAACTAGAGAGTCTTGAGCTAAGAAAGGAAAGTGGGGTTTGGGCTTTTAGGTGATGGGACCTGCTTTAGGGAAAGGCAAAATGCTGTGGAAGGGCACATGATTTGAAGCCCTAGAAGAAATCAGTAATGATTGAGGCACTCTTATGCCATGATTGCATTCTACAAATGAACCTCAAACAAGCACATGGGTCCCATCTGAAGATCTCTATCACCATTTGGTCTCTTGGAAGCTACATTAAAACAAACCAAGAAGTATGACTTCAGAAGCAGCTTTCTAGTAGACTTTCTGTGTCGGCAAAGTATCTCCTGATCTGCTTGCTGATGCCTGAAATTCCTTTAACAGGAGCAAATTATACATAATTAGAAATAAAAGTGTCAAAATGTAAATGCTGATTGAGTTGATGTGCAAAACTCATCAACAGTAAAGGGTAATTGGTTAATTAAATTAGAGTTAATGATAATTTTGGAGCTCATTGTTTTGGTGATGGAACTGATTAACATTTATAGAGGACCTACTATGAACCTGGCACAGGGCCTCATGCTTTCACATGTTCCGTGTCATTTGGTGTCTCTATAACTCTGTAGTTCTCTGTACAGTGTTTTTATTCCCATTTTCCAGGCACAGAGATTGATATTCAGAAAGATTAAAAAACTTGCCCCAAGTCAAGAAGACAAGGCCTGGGACAGAGGTTTCTCCAATTTCATAATTTTGTATTGGATCAGGTCTATTTGCTTTTACTTTGTTAGGGATAAATTGAAACTACGCTCAGATATAGTTTTCTCATGGGAAGGCAGGCAGGAAGTTCTGTTTTACATGATTTATGGCTTTTTTCCCTTTAAGATGGCTTACTTTTTTATGAAGGGTTTATTTAGCCCAGAGGATTCATTAATAACAACAATAACAACAAATAACATTTGTATAGATATATCAGTTGGCAGTCTACCCTGTTTTCTTGTAATGCATTTTCTTATGCGTTGTCTCATTTTATATTCATGACTTCCCAGTAGAGATAGGTACTATTCTTTCCTGATTTTAAGATGTAAATTGAGGGGTGGGAGGGAGACCCAAGAGGGAGGGGATATGGGGATATCTGTATACATATAGCTGATTCACTTTGTTATACAGCAGAAACTAACACACCATTGTAAAGCAATTATACTCCAATAACTATGTTAAAAAATATGTAACTTGAGTCCTGAAAGTTGAAGTTATTGCCTCAAATCACCCACTGAGTGGCGATTCTGGATCCCGAATGCTAGAAATCAGTCCCTACTCCTCACTAGAATCTATTATTGCTTATGAGAGATAAGCACCAACCTGGAGACCCTCAACCTGGGCCACATAAAGGACCAAAGCCACACAAAAAAATGATTCTGTTTAATACTTTATCCATTTCATTCCCATTAGCCACCCATATTATTGATCATTTTATGTGCTAACTATTCATGTCTCTCTTTTCAATATTCTGTACAGTCCAGACTATGAGAGCTGACATTTTGCCTATTCAATGTATTATTTCTTACACCTAACACAATGCATTGAATAGAGTAAGCATTCAACATATATTAGTGAATGAGTACTTCCGACTATAAGCTTGCAAAGCAGAATAAAAACAGTGAATTTTTCACTCCAATGTTTTAGCTAAATTTTTTTTCCTTTATCAGCATGATGGATTTGGTTTTTAGTGACCAGCATGTTGCATAACACATATTGGTACTAAATTAATTACTGTACTTTTGGAACACCCCATTTTACTATCAGCTATATCTGGCCAAATATTTTACTACTAATTGAAAGATCTTTATAGAAGCACCTTCTGTAGAAAAGTATACTATTGTGATTTTCCCCCCTCCACACACCAAAATAAAACAAGTCCCACTGAACTAGTGATTTTTTTTGTGTGTGTGTGTGTGTGTGCTAAAACCAAATGGCAGCGGTACCTGCCTGTGGAATCATGATAAATGAAGTTTCCCCAAAGTGAAATTCAATCTGGGCCCTGAGTCATATTGCCAAGCACTGGCCAGTGAAAACAACCATTAAGAGAAAGAATCCTGATTTATTTCTTCAATTTTCTCAGACACACAGAGCATTTCTGGTCAAATGCTTTGTGGTCAAATGGCACCTAAATTGAATAAAACATTGCAATTTTAAGTCTTTATTTTTCTGACCTTTGTATATGATGGAAGACTATTGTAAGTCTGCTCTAGAAATCTCCCAGGTTTGAATGGATGTTTGCACCGAAGAACGTCCTAGCCTTTGTTGTGTGCCCTTAAGGTGGTGGTTACTGTCTGAAGTTTTATTTATTTATTTATTTATTAACTGCAGGAAACATCTAGTTCTGTTGAAAATGTCCATTTAGTTTGCAGGTCATTTTGCAGCCCCGGATACATAAATTCTTCAGAGAATTGTTGACTCTGAAATACTACAGTTGTGGCCTACAGGTTTTATGATGTGGGAAAGGCAGAAGGAAATAGAGCAAAAGTCTGATGACCTCGAACCATTCTAAATCACCTTGCTGCTAGGAAATTTGCTTTTCATGTCAATTGTTGTTGATCATGACAAATAATGTTAGCTTCTGTTTGGAGATGTTTATTGCAAAGAATGTTGAATTAATTCGCATACACTGGGTTTATTTAGGAATCAATAGCTAGCAGTTACAGAGATAATGGTCTCTGAAGGATCAGAAAGAATTAGGTAAGAATATGAAATGAAAATAGATTCAAAATTGGGTCAAGTCAATGAATTTTCCATTTCACATATTGATTTTAGCACTATTCACCTTGTATTAGAGTTAGGCGTTTCTTTGATTTATCCACTAGATTACTCTCTTATCAGTGTTAGAGGCTGAATTTTATTTATCTTTGCAAAATCAAAATGTTACCTGTGTAATCTAGCATCATTATCAAGCTGGTGCATAACAGACGCTCAGAAAAAAATAGTTGACACCTCAAATACTCTGTGTACATGTTATATGAACACTGCCCTTTAGGTGTATTCTATGATGAACACATACCAAGTGGATTTAAATTATTCACTTTAGTATAAAATAAATCCTATAATATAACTAACATTTCAGATTATAGGGCTTTTTTGAACTGCTTCTTTTGAGATTAATGCTACTAAAATTTTGGATGTTTCCATATACACAGAGAGAGAGAGAGAGAGAGATTCTCTGAATAAATTATGCAAATAAATTAATTTGGTGCACTATAATTTTTTACAACTTGCACAGAAATTTACTATATATCTTTTGTTTCTCCAAACAATACTGTGAAGTTGAAACATTAGGTGTATTATTATCATTAACTCCACTTTACAAAAGAGAAAGGCAGTGATTTTTCTTATTTTTTTACCTAATAGGTATTGGGCAAAAGATTGCAACACAGATTTTCTAACTTTAAATACTTTGAATTTTTCCACTGCATGCCATTTTTCACTTTAACCTAGGTTGGATGAAGTTAATATTTGTTGACTTTGTTGGTAGTTAAACTTAGAAAATGAGGTGTCCTTTCGAGTTTATTCCACAAATATGAAATGTACTTGGAGGCTGAGGGGTATGGTGAAAAGTATCTGGATTTGAAGTCAGAGTTTGCATTTCAGCTGTGCCACATGGATGTGACTTTAATTACAAATCTCTATAGAATTCTTCAGTAATATACAAATAAACAAAATAACTAAGAAAGGGCAAATAAGACACAGAAAAGTGTGTATGAATTTGAAACATTACTTAACTGTTTGGTAACACAGTTTTCCCATCTGTAAAATGGAACTGATTATACTTATAGCACAGGGTTGGATAGAAGATAAAGCAAAAAGCACCCACCACTTGAACCTGTGTATCGTACTGATTATAATAATACAACTGGGGGGCTTCCCTGGTGGCGCAGTGGTTGAGAGTCCACCTGCTGATGCAGGGGACACGGGTTCGTGCCCCGGTCCAGGAAGATCCCACATGCCGCGGAGCGGCTGGTCTCGTGAACCATGGCCGCTGAGGCTGCGCGTCCGGAGCCTGTGCTCCGCAAGGGGAGAGGCCGCAACAGGGAGAGGCCCGTGTACCGCCAAAAAAAAAATAATAATAATAATAATAATAATACAACTGGGGGCTGAATCCTATCAGAAAGGCAGGTGACTCATTTGACCTTCTACATTTTATCTGAATATACCTATGTTTAAAAACATTCTATAGTTTCAAAGTAAATTATAATATTTCGCATTTATATTATCATCTTTTCTAAAAATATATGTTCATAACCTATGTTGTAAGTTTGTTGAATGTTCAGTAGTTCTATTTTCTAGATGAATTTGGGGATAAGATAGTGCCAGAAAACTTTGTAAAATGTAAGACCTATTGATTGAAATGTTGTAATGTCATTCATGCTGCTGCTATTTGGATAGGATTTTAAAAATACTTTTCCCATTCAAAAACGTGTATGAAAGGGTATGACTAACATGATACACCTCATTCTTCAAAGCTCATTTAGGTTGTTTTTTCTCACTTAATTCATAAATGAGATGAATGTGTGTGGGAAATTATCTTTTATTGGATCATGTATTTTGATAATTTTCAGTATAAATAGAAGTTTATTTTCTTACTCAGTGTTTGAACTTTGGCCTCTTTCTGGAAGTTGTAACTAAAAATTGCAAAAAAGGAGTCTTTTAAGTATAATATATTTGACATTAATTAGTTTCCATTCTTGGATACTGGTATGAAGAGCATAAATTTATTTCTTGGACTCAGGAGACCACACTTAGTAAATAGATGAATATTTAGAAAACAAAAACAAAAACAGTATTGCACATAAAATGCTTCTAAGTAGGAGCCTACATTAAGAGAAAAGAATGGAAAGCAGCCTTTCCTATATAACTACACATATGGAATAAAGATTTAGAGAATGTCAAATGATCTGATATTAATGAAATTCTTTTTCTGTCATTTTACTTTAAAATCTTTATTATGTGTATTGAAAATACTAATCACATATATTTATGACCACTTGAGTAATTATCAAGAATAACTGACAATCACGGGATTCACATTATTAATTAAAATGGAAAACATTAATGCCAGGTAGGGCACTCATCAGAAGACTCTTCACATTTGGTAGTGATGCTTAAAACATTTCCATAAACAGTTACTTCCACTTATTCCTCATATATGACATCTCTTTTTAAGTTTTTGCAATGTTCCTAAAAGCTTTGTTTTGCTCAGTGGCCCTTCCCCTCAAAAGAATGTAGGTGTGATATTTCCCAAGGATTCTGGTGTCATGACAACTTGTAGAGAACAGAGTGCATTGCAGTACAGAGGCTGGGGCCAGGGGCCTTGATTAGATGACAGGTCAGTGGTCACATCACAACTCTGGTAATTGGTGTGAGGCTAAAATGTAGATTTTTCCAGTCATGAGTGGAAAATAGGAAGAAATAACTGTCTTTTTTAGAGATTATGCTCTTTCAAATTCAGTTTATGGCCATTTAGCTTGAAAATTATGGAGATGGTAGGTAGCAGTTATCTTTTTTTTTAAGGTGGTTATTTGACAAAATAAGAGTTGTCTTTGGCCTATCTAGCCTCCCAATTAAAAAAAAATAAAAGCTGTCTTGTGAAATTCTGAAGTCTGGGAATCACCAAGTTAAGGTGAGTTAAGAGGTTCAGCCCCCACACACTAGCCTCCCTGAGTTGGTGATTAAATTTACGGCTCAGCAAAACAAAACAAAACAAAACAAAAACCCATTTGTCATGACCCTTAAAAGATCACTTGCAATAGTCAAAAGAGTTAATGGGAAATGTGTGAACCTAAATTGTCTACTGTCCTTATGTAAAAACTAGCTGCTTTTTAAAGGTTTTGTCTATTAAAATGCTATTATGTTTTGGCTTTGTTTTGTTTCTTTTTAAAGATAGTTGCTTAGGTGATATGTGAGATATTTAAAAGCCACTGCCGAGATAAAGATGACCTGATTTTGTAGGAGAGCCACGATGGCAGGTGAAAATATAGATGATGAACATTTTTGGAGAAGGTGGAGACTCAGATGTAGATTGGAGGGGAGGGTGACTCAGACCTTTCCATCCAAGACTTTTCTAGTGGTCAGGGCAGCAATGGATAGTGCCATGTCAGATGAGATGACAGCAGTACAGTAGAGTCAGCGGTAGGAAAGCAGCCAAAAGGCAGGGGATCCGTGTTCTCCAGAGGCCTGTCAGAAGAGACATCCTCTCCCCGGTGGGAAAGACTTCTTAATTATAATGAATCCATTAGTAAGTGCAATCCCCACCATTCTTGGTCATCACCAGAAGAAAATAGGTATGAGGGTCTGAGTCAGAGCAGACAAATAGCCTGGAGAGAGCTTTTGGATATGAGAGACATCTTGATGCTTAGATTTTTAAAAATTTTCTATATTAAAATCATGGTTTAGATTGGATTTGTATCTTTTATTTGCATTGCTATAGGCCATAGGGTCCACAGATGGGCATTAGGGGCATCTGCAGATCAGGGAAAGTTTACACAAAATTTTGTTTTCACACATATTTTTCTTGAGAGAGGTTCCACAAGTTTCATTTTAATTACTCTATATTTCTGCTTTGTGTTTTAATACTTTTCTTTTGTTTGCTATCCTATGCTACTTATTTGGTTCTCAGCAAGTGATTATTCTCACTTTTAGCTGATATATTAACCTTTGGGGGGATGGGGTACTAGACAAACCTTATCTATGGTATAGTAAGATCTCCTTGAATTTTTGCTATTTTGTTGTTTTTGTTAAAGTTGTCATTTGTCTCTTCTAAAAGTTCTATTTCCCTGAGAACTATCTCTGGATGTTCTTCTTGATTGTCCTCTGGTTGCTGGTTCTCCTCAGCTGTATTTTTTTTTTTTTTTTTCTTGCTTACTTATGAGTCTGTTTAGAGTCAGGCCAAGCTTTTAGGTTTTCCATCTGCCAGGAAGGAATGAGAGGTCTCTGTGAAACAAGAGACCTCTCCCTCTTTCTCTTGAGGGCACTATGTGCTCCTACATCTTCCCAGCAGTGAGTGTTATCTACACATATCCCACTCTCACCACTCCTATTAATCACAGTACTGGAAGTCCTGGCTAGAGCAATCAGGCAAGAAAAAAATAAATAAAAGACATCAGAATTGGAAAGGAAGAAGTAAAATTGTCATTATTTGCAGATGACATGATTTTGTACACAGACAATCCTAAATGCTCAATAAAAAAACTGTTAGAACTAATCAATGGATTCGGTAAGGTTGCAGGACATAAAACTAACATACAAAAATTGGTAGTGTTTCTACATACTAACAATGAATTTCCTGAGAAAGAATTTTAAAAAATCAGTCCCATGTAAAACAGCATCAAAGGGCTTCCCTGGTAGCGCAGTGGTTGAGAGTCCGTCTGCCGATGCAGGGGACACGAGTTCGTGCCCCGGTCCGGGAAGATCCCACATGCCGCAGAGCGGCTAGGCCTGTGAGCCATGGCCGCTGAGCCTGTGCGTCCAGAGCCTGTGCTCTGCAATGGGAGAGGCCACAACAGTGAGAGGCCCACATACCGCAAAAAAATAAAATAAAATAAAATAAAGCATCAAAAATAATAGAATACTTAGGAATAAATTTAACCAAGTAGGTGAAAGATCTATACTCTCAAAACTGTAAGACATTGATGAAAGAAATTGAACAAATAAAAAAGGTATCCCATGTTCATGGATTGGAAGAATTAATATTGTTAAAATGTCATCACTACCTAAAGCCACCTATAGATTCAATGCAATCCCTATCAAGATTCCAGTGGTGTTTTTTACAGAAAAAAAAAAAAAGCACTCCTAAAAATTATATGGAACCACAAAAGACCAAGAATAGCCAAAGAATTTCTGAAAAAGAAGAACAAAACAGGAGGCATCACACTTCCTGAATTCAAGCTATACCATAAACTGTAGTAATTAAAACAGTATGGTACTGGTGTTAAAACAGACAGATAGACCAGTGGGACAGAACTGAGAGCCCAGAAATAAATTTGAACGTATACAGCCAATTCATATTTGACAGGGGAGGTAGGAATACTCAATGGAGAAAAGGCAATCAGTGGTGCTTGGGAAATGGGCTATTCACATGTAAAAGAATGAAACGACCCCTATCTTATACCACTCACAAAAATTAACTGGAAATGGATTAAAGACTTAAATTAAAAACTTAAATTTAAGACCTGAAACTATGAAACACATAGAAGAAAACATAGGCAAAAACTCCTTGACATGGATCTTGTAATTTTTGGAAATCACACCTGAAGCACAAGCAACGAAATAAAAATAAAAAGCAAACAAGTGGGATTACATCAAACTAAGAAGCTTTTTCACACAAAAGAAACCATCAACAAAGTGAAAAGACAACCTATGGAATGGGAGAAAATATTTGCAAACTTTATATCTGAGAAGGGGTTAATATCCAAAATATATAAAGAACTCACACAACTCAATAGCAAAAAAACAAATAATCCAATTTAAAAAATGGACAAAGGACCTTAACAGACATTTTTCCAAAAAAAGATATACTAATGGCCAACAAGTGCATGAAATGATGCTCAACACCACAAGATATTAGGGAAGTGCAAATTAAAACCACAGTGAGATCTCACCTAACATCTACTAGAATGGCCATCATCAAAAAGACAAGAGATAGGTGGTGGTGGTGGTGTGATGAATTGGGCAATTGGGATTGACATATATACACTGATATGGATAAAATTGATGACTAATAAGTACCTGCTATATAAAAAAATAAATAAAATAAAATTCAAAAAAAAAAGATGAGAAAAATGTTGGCATGGATGTGGAAAAAAGGGAAAAGTTATGCACTGTTGGTGGAATTAGTCACAGCCACTGTGGAAAACAGTATGGAGGTTCCTCAAAAACTTAAAATAAAACTACCATATGATCCAGCAATTCCACTTCTGGGAATATTTCCAATAGAAACAAAAACACGAACTCGAAAAAATATCTGCACCCCCATGTTCATAGAAGTGTTATTTACACTTATTGCAAAACAAAAAACAATAAAATGTTTAGAAAAAAGCATAGGGCTTCCCTGGTGGTGCAGTGGTTGAGTCTGCCTGCCGAGGCAGGGGACACAGGTTCATGCCCTGGTCCAGGAGGATCCCACATGCTGTGGAGCGGCTGGGCCCGTGAGCTATGGCCGCTGAGCCTGTGCGTCCGGAGCCTGTGCTCCGCAACGGGAGAGGCCACAACAGTGAGAGGCCCGCGTACCGCAAAAAACAAACAAAAAAAAAGAATAAAGCATAGGAGAAAATCTTTAGGATCTAGGGAGAGGCAAAGATTCTTAAAGTTGACACCAAAAGCACTAACAATAAAAGGAATAATGAATAAATTGAGTCTCATCAAAATTAAAAACTTTTGCTCTGTGAAACATACCATGAGATATTTAAATTTATGTATCAACTTGACTGGCCATGGATGTTCAGACATTTGATCAAACATAATTCTGGGTGTGTCTGTAAGGGTGTTTCTGGATTCGATTAACATTTGAATTGGTAGACCTAGTAAAGCAGATTGCCCTTCCTAATGTGGGTGAACACCATTCAACCAATTGATGACCTGAATAGGTCAAAAAGGCCGAGTAAGAGGGAATTCCCTCTGTCTTACTGCCTTGAAACTGGGGCGCTGGTTTTTTTCTGCCTTTGGACTTGATCTAAAACATTGGCTCTTCTTGGATCTTGAGCCTGCCAGCTTTCAGACTAGAACTTACACCATTGGTTCTTAGCCTTTAGGTTCATACTGGAACTGCACTAACAACCCTCCTGTGTTTTCAGCTTGCCAACTGTAGATCTTGGGACTTTTCAGCCTCCAGATTCACATAAGCCAATTTCTTATAAGAAGTTTCTCTCAATGCAAATCAAAACTACAATGAGGTATCACTTCACACTAGTCAGAATGGCCATCATCAAAAAATCTAGAAACAATAAATGCTGGAGAGGGTGTGGAGAAAAGGGAACCCTCTTGCACTGTTGGTAGGAATGTAAATTGATACAGCCACTATGGAGAAAAGTATGGTGGTTCCTTAAAAAACTAAAAATAGAACTACCATATGACCCAGCAATCCCACTACTGGGCGTATACCCTGAGAAAACCATAACTCAAAAAGAGTCATGTACCACAATGTTCATTGCAGCGCTATTTACAATAGCCAGGACATGGAAGCTACCTAAGTGTCCATCGACAGATGAATGGATAAAGAAGATGTGACACATATATACAATGGAATATTACTCAGCCATAAAAAGAAACGAAATTGAGTTATTTGTAGTGAGGTGGATGGACCTAGAGTCTGTCATACAGAGTGAAGTAAGTCAGAAAGAGAAAAACAAATACCATATGCTAATACATATATATGGAATCTAAAAAAAAAAAAAAATGGTTCTGAAGAACCTAGGGGCAGGACAGGAATAAAGATGCAGATGTAGAGAATGGACTTGAGGACATGGGGAGGGGTAAGGGTAAGCTGGGACAAAGTGAGAGAGTGGCATGGACTAATATACACTACCAAATGTAAAATAGATAGTGGGAAGCAGCCGCATAGCACAGGGAGATCAGCTCGGTGCTTTGTGACTACCTTGAGGACTGGGATAGGGAGGGTGGGAGGGAGATGCAAGAGGGAGGAGATATGGGGATATATGTATATGTATAGCTGATTCACTTTGTTATAAAGCAGAAACTAACACACCATTGTAAAGCAATTATACTCCAATAAAGATGTTTAAAAAAAAAACAAGTCTCTCTCTCTCTCTCTCTCTCTCTCTCTCTTTCTCTGTCTTATCTGTCTATTTTGCTTCTTTGGAGACCCCTGGCAGATACACCCTGTTAAAAGTATGGACAGAGAAGGTGCATACCAGGAGAAAATATTTGCAAAACACATTATCTTTCAAAGGACTCAATCTAGAATACATACAAAGAACTCTTAAAACTCAAAAGTAAAATCTCCCCCAAAAATCCAATTAGAAAGTGGGCAAAAGGCTTAAACAGACATTTCACTCAAGAGGGTATGCAAATGGCAAATAAGCACATGAAAATACATTATTAGCCATTAGGGAAATGCAAATTTAAATTCCACTACTTGGCTATCAGAATGGCTAAAATAAAAATAGTGACAACAGCAAATGCTGGAAAGGATGTGGAAAAGCTGGAACATTCATACATTGCTGGTGGGAATGGAAATGGTACAAGCCATTCTGGAAAACAGTTTGTGGGTTTCTTATAAAACTAAACATTCAACTACCATACAACCCAGCAATTTCACTCCTGGAGATTTATGTCACAAAAGTGGAATTTTATGTTCATACAAAAACCTGTACACAAATTTTCATAGCAATTTATCTGTAATGCCCCCCAAATGGAAATGACCCAGATGCCCTTCAATAGATAATGGTTATATAAACTTCGTACATACAAACTATGGATTACTACTCAGCAATGAAAAAGAATGGACTATGGATATATGCAGCAACCTGGATGTAGTTCCAGGGAATTATGCAGAGTGAAAAGAACCAACCTCAAAAAATTAAATACTGTTTGCTTCCATTTATATGACATTCTTGAACTTCAAAATTTTAGAAATGAGAACAGATCAGCAGTTCCAGGTGTTAGGGATAGTGATGGGCTGGGGTGGTATGGCTACAACAGGTCAATATGAAGGTTCCTTGTAGTGATGGAATTGTTCTGCATCTTGACTAACTGTATCGATGTCAGTATTCTGGGTGTCTCCTTATACTATTGTTTTGTAAGATGTTACTAGTGGGGGAAACTAGGTGAAGGATATGTGGGATCTCTAAATTATTTCTTACAATGGCATATGAGTATACAATTATCTCAGAATAAAAAGTATAATTTTAAAAAATGTATAAGGGACTCCTTACTCCATTGACAACCTGAGAGGCTGATATGACTTAGCCAAACACTAGCCTTTAGTGTTGGCTATGTTGAATGTCAGAGACATGGTTCTAAAGCAAGCCTTCTCCACCTTTATCAAGTTGCGGTATGGTAGAAAATGGTGATTCTGAGATAACCCAGCTCCAGCCCCATTTGACTGCCCTGAAAGCTGAGGATGTAATATTGGCACACCACGATCCCACGTTTGGCATACAGCTCACTGTAGGGTCCTACTTCTGGAGCTCTACCCTGGAAAGCATAGCATAGCTTTGAGAGGACTCCTAAATGATCTCACCATCTGAGTGTAGCATATGTCAGTCACAGAAATTACTGCTGAAGAGTAAATATATGTATTGTACTTTGCTTCAACCAGTGTTACTTGGCTGACAAAATGACTTTATGTTGATTGGGAGGGAAAAGAGCATAAATATCAAACACTGTGATAAGCATTTGTTTATTAATCATTGTCAACCCATGAATACTTTCTTCCCTAAACAAGGAAATGCAGCATCTTTTCTGTTTACCATTATAAATAGTTGAAATTGTGCATCGTGAAAAAGTTATATGTATTGTTCAAATATCCAATACTTTCCTCATGACTGTTGTCACCCTGCTAATGCTAACATCACTGAACTCTTCCTAGATTGCTACCATATGCCCTAAATGCCCTGTTGTTTGATCTATCACATGTTGGCCCCCCAGGCACTACTTGTCATTTTATGATGCTGCCTTGGGAATTGACTTGCATACTCTGATGGTCCAGTGCACATAAGACAATGAACACATGATTCCTCACAAAGTATATCAGTTTTGAACAGCTAATAGCTACCATATATAATATGAATACAGTGCTTTAAATGTTTCTAAAAAAGACAAGAAAATTGATGTCAGATTGTCAGCTAATAAAGGCTTTTTATTTAGATAGCAAAAAATAAATGTTACCTTTTCATATAGATGAGAAACGATCCATTTATTTATTTAAATTTACATCCTGGGTCTCTTAATATATTTTATAAACAATTTATCTTTGTAATGTATTATATATTAATATTTATTTTTCTTATAGTTCTAGTATCATATTCAGGGCCCAGTGACCAATATTTGTGCACATGTATTTTTATGGAACTTAGTGACATCTTCAGAAGTCTGCTCAAGTTTTATGTAATGCTTCGTATACAATATAAAAGTTATTTCCACCTTCACGCATTAGCTTTTAATTTCATCATCCTCAATATTAGGTTTATGGATTCAGTATTAATTTGCTTTAAAAAGATACGCATATAAATATTATCATTAATCCATATATCAGGGGTTCTAAATTTCTCAAATGAATAAGCACCAAGCTTACTCAAATATTGAGCTATTTCTTTGTGACTAGAAGAAAACTATTTAAGCTGTAAACTGTTTAGCTAAAATAGCTAAAATAACATCTAAAATCTCCCTTGGGGTCCAGGGTGTTATGATCTAGATAAGGAGAGGTAAAGCAAAATTTGGGACAGAGAAAGGGAACTTTGTCCTGATTTGCCCCTCCTCCAAGACAGGTAGGGAAAGGATTGGGGCAGGTCAAGTTCTGGTCCTTTAGATCACAGAAGAAAGGAACAGAGGCCAGGTATTAACCTGGGTTAGGCATTGAGACATCAGAAAAGTCTCTGCCTCTATTTCCCTGATGACCTGTGAGAGACAGAGATGAATTGACAACTATTAATTATTATTTTTTCCAGCTTTATTAAGCTGTAATTGACAAATAAAATTGTAATATATTTAAAGCATACATGATGATTTGATATATGTATACGTTTTCAAAGGAGTCCCACAATTGAGTTAATTAACACACCCATTGCTTCACATATTTACCTTTCTTTTTTTTTTTTTTTTGGTGAGAATGCTTAAGATCTACTCTCTTAGCAAGTTTCAGTTGTACAATACAGTATTATCAATTATAACCACCATGCTATATTTTAGATCCTCAGACCTTAATTCATCGTATAATTCAAAGTTTATAGCCTCTCCCCATTTTCCCCACCCCCCAGCCCTGACAACTATTAATTATTGAGCAGATGATCAGGTGATCAAAAAGTTAATTTTGAGAGAGGGAAGAGAAGAGGGAGCTAAAGTATATTTAACAACAAAAAATTCCTGTCTTTATAAATGTGCTATGCATGTGACATAGACAAAGCTTCCAGAATCCCAAGGACAAAGACCAGATACTAAAATGTAAATACAATTTCAATGTAAAGAGTTTGGTAGAGGGCTTAAAGTGGAGGTGGGTGGAGATTTGCCTTCTTAATTGCAACTCCTATGTGAAAAGACAGAGTTTTTGTCGATCTTATTGGAGATATTTTTATTTCATGCACAGGAAATAAAAGATTCTATTCTTGCTGGCTCAAGCCAACTTGATAATTTAATGTTTAATTTGTTAGATGTTTTAGCAAGATGAACGTTAGACAGAGGTGTTTGCCATCCAATGGGGAGGAAATACTGTGTAGCAAGTTGCACCAAGTTCCTTATTTGTAGCAAAAGCAGATTCGAGTTTGTGTGTGTCTTTGTGTGAACTCTCCTTCGGAAAATGGCCACTTTTAATTCCCTTTGAGCAAACTGTTAGCTCTTTTAAGATACACTTGAAACAGTTCAGTAACAAGCCTAAGATTCAGAATGCTTTTTGTTCCTTTAGGTGATGATTTCAAGCTGCACTGGTGCTCTCTGATGGTTACCAAAACGACCCATTTTGAATTCTGATAGACTTTGGTTTTTAATATTGGTGCAAATAGAATCACTGAAGCCCGCTGCCTCCACACGAACTGGGGTAGGTTACAGGGCCACTTGTTCTTGCATCGATTATGAGTGTCTCAAGTTCTCATCTACAAAATTTAAACATCTATGAAGAATGTTACCGTGGCCTAAAAAGGTAAATTCACTGTGAAGAATCACATATACTAACTCATTTTTTGAGAGTGTAGTTGGATCTTTCCTTACATTTATCTCAAGATTTTGAGAAAACAAATTCTAAGATGGATGTCATGTTTTCATACCTAAGAGAACACCGATGCATTTCTAAAAATCAACATATTCTAGCATAGTGGAAGGCATATGTAACATAATTGAATAGTGACTATTGATAATATAGTTCAGGAGCCTCCATGTAACATAACCCAAATTTGGTACTAAATATGTATGAGTTTTTTACTATATACCGGCCCCATTGGCTCTTTGGACTGGCAACATGGAAGCAGAATGGGTAGATACTGGTGCACTTAACAGTCATATTCATAGTGGTGCTTGCTTGGTTCTTGTTTGTTTTTACAGATACCACAGGGGCCTCCACTAGCACATATGGTGCTTTTGTGAAAACTAGAAAAGACATCCCTTCTGGGTGAGCAAATTATAAATATATATATGAAGACTTATAGATAAACAGGTAGATAAATAGATCTTTATCTGCATCCCTGGTTGGCATTTATCATACCCAGCTCATCTCTAATCTTGAACACAGCTTTTCCAAGCTGGCTTTGCTGATGTGCTCACTTCTGATCCTTTGAATCAGCAGGCTTTGCTTCATTATGCTAAAGAGGAAACTGAACCTAGTGAATAACTTGCTCAAGGACACATCTTTGTAGACAGTGTCCTAGGGACTGACAATAAGCATGCCTCACATCAGAATCTGCGCTAGGCAACACTGCCTTTTAGGAAGCTGATACATGAATTTAATGCAATTTTATGCCTACAACTGAGATAACTGGCACATTAATATTCACTATCATTTTCTTAATGGCACAAAAATTTTCTCTTGTGACATAAGTGAAAGTGTTCCTGGGTCCTCATGGAAAAGACTGAAGGAATTAATTCAAATTCAGGTTCAGTAAACATTTGCTGAGTGTTGTATGTAGCAAGTGCTCATTGAAATGGGAGATAAAAAGGCAACCCAGCCAAGCAAGACCCCTTCATCAAGCCAGTGGAGCCAGTGGAGACAGACATGAAGGACTGAGTCTTTTCGTGGCAGATTTCATTTCCCAAAGATGGCCACACCACATGAGCTGCCGCACATGATCTTCTGCGAATGCAAGCTTGCCACTCCTCCATCAAGAGGTAGTCTTAACGCCCTTGCTTGAATCTGGGTGGGCTTTGAATCTGCTTTGCCTGATAGAATACGGCAGAAGCGATGCTGTGTGACTAAGCTGAGCTGTTAAAGGCTAAGTGGCTTTTCCTTAGTTTGCCGGATACTCTCTTGGAGTCTTGAGCCACCAGTTAAGAGATCCAGCAACCCTAAGTAAGATGGCCCTGTGACAGGGAAGTCAAGCCATGTGCCGAGACCTCATGTAGCGTCTCTTGTTGACAGTTACAGTATATAAGTCATCCCAGCTCAGGTGCCAGCCATGTTGAGATAAGGGCACTCAAGATGGTTTCAGTCCTCAGCCATCCTGACTCCCTAGCCTTGGATTCTTCGTAGCCCCAGACAAGGAGCAGAGATACGCCATCTCAGAGGTCCCTTGCCCCATTCCCACAGGATCCATGAGCATAAGGAAATGTTTGTTACTTTATACCATTAAATTTGGGGTTGATTTGCTATGCAGCAATAGTAACAGAAACGTCATTCTTCCAAGATGAGACTGCAGTCGTGTGAGGCAAGGGAATACTGTCGGGGTCTGCATACAGGTGTACATTTTTTCCCCTGTAGCTTTATCTAACAATTTTTATAAAGGTGAAACAAAAAGACCTTGTAGGATAAGTAAACCAGTCTATGTAAAGGTCATATTCCCCAAGTTGTTTCTAATTTTAAAAATACTATAACCGTATTTTCTCACATTGAACAAAAATATATATAAAATGTTCTAGGGCTTCCCTGGTGGTGCAGTGGTTGAGGGTCCGCCTGCCGATGCAGGGGACACGGGTTCGTGCCCTGGTCTGGGAAGATCCCCCATGCCGCGGAGCGGCTGGGGCCGTTAAGCCATGGCCGCTGAGGCTGCGTGTTCGGAGCCTGTGCTCCACAACGGGAGAGGCCACAGCAGTGACAGGCCCACGTACCGAAAAAACATATATATATATATATATATATATATATATATATATATAATGTTCTAAAGGAAGGAGTACAATATGTTTCAAGACAAATGAACGTTAAAAAAAATTCCCAAGACACTGTCTCCTTGATGTGGTTTCAAATGCTAACAGGAGATGAGGAAATGCTGTCATTACTTTTATTATATATTATTTGGTGCCTGAGTTATATTTTATCCAGGATAGAAAACCTCTATTTCTGCCCTCAGGGTATAAAATTTAAATCAGAGAGACATTCTAAGTGTCTCTGACAGAACACAGAATGTTCTGGTTTCTTTATCCGGATTTGGAAGTTTTCAAATAAACTAATCACCACAATGTAAAGATAAAAAGTGAAATTGAAAGCAATGACAGAACTCTCTCTAGAGTTTCAAGTCTTTATTTCAACAGGATAACTCCCTATTTTCAGTTCTTCATAAAAAAAGCCAATTGCATGCTCCATAATAGTTATAAGAATTACAAGATGCTGAGTTCAGTGATGTGCAAAAAATAGTTTAAATGTTAAGAAAAAGACACATCTTTGGAATTTGGCTGTACATATGTTAAAAAAAATAAAAAACATAATAAAATCTACTAATTAGATCCAAGGACAATCTGAATTACTAATAAGTCTGAGTCACACAGTATGATAAGGCAATTTGGTTTTATTACTTTAAAATGAAATAAAATAACTTCTGCAGTTAGAAAGCTATGTCTAGGTACAAGTTCTGCATGACTGTTTTTTTTACTAAATGGATTATTTACAACTGGCATCATTGATCAACTGACCCCATATTTGCTGAGAACTTGCCTTTGCTAAGAACTCAAACATGCAGCAAATGTCAACCCTCGTGCATAGGTACTAGCCTAGTGGGTGTAGAGAATTCTAGCGAAAACAAAGATACCAGTCTTGATCTCCAGGAGCTTAAATTCTGATGAGGAAGTTATTTATAAGAAACAGCTAAGAATACTAAATGGTTTATGATTCTACTTTATGCTATAAGAATTCTGAGAGAAGTCAGATCCAAGGAATTGCTAAAGGTTTCTTGGACGACATTGCCTTGGCTACAATAGAAGAGCAGAAATTATTCAAATTTATGAGGACGTGGAACTCTATTTGGACAATAAGACATGAAAGTATTACTTAATCTGCCTTCTATATTGTAATAGTTTGATTAAGAAGAACTTTTTCCCAAGTATAAAAAGGTTGGTTCAGACTAGCATCTCGATACTAGATGATTTAATTGAAGCCACCTGAATGAATGAGATTTAAAATTTTTTTTTTTTTTTTGCGGTACGCGGGCCCCTCACTGTTGTGGCCCCTCCCGTTGCGGAGCACAGGCTCCGGACGCGCAGGCTCAGCGGCCATGGCTCACGGGCCCAGCCACTCCGCGGCACGTGGGATCCTCCCAGACCAGGGCACGAACCCGTGTCCCCTGCATCGGCAGGCGGACTCCCAACCACTGCACCATCAGGGAAGCCCTAAAATTTTTTAACTTTTAAAATAATCACACACACACACATACACACTACATAATACGAATGGTTAAAATATAAATGTTGAGTGTCATCAATTATTGATTATGGTGGCGACTTGAATTACTAGTGAATTTGATAGCTTTCTCTGAGGCATGATACTGGAGAAAAATAACAGGCTTAGACTCAAAAGACATGAATTTGTATTCTCATGCTACTCGCTACCCCTCTGTGGTTGTGGAAGCCATTTAAACCTCTAAATTAGTTTGAGTTAATAATGAATCTCAATCACATTTTAAGATAGGGAAATGCATTTTTAAAAGTTTATAGTAGGGCTTCCCTGGTGGCGCAGTGGTTGAGAGTCACCTGCCGATGCAGGGGACACGGGTTCGTGCCCCGGTCCAGGAAGATCCCACATGCCGCGGAGCGGCTGGGCCCATGAGCCATGGCCGCTGGGCCTGCGCGTCCGGAGCCTGTGCTCCGCAACGGGAGGGGCCACAGCAGTGAGAGGCCCGCGTACCGCAAAAAAAAAAAAAAAAAAAAAAAAAAAAAAAAAAAAATTTATAGTAAAATAAAATAACAGGCCATTAGAAACTGATTCTCAGGTTCAAGTTGGAAGACCTCTACATTAAAGTTTTCTCATCTGCAAAACAGAACCAGTAATACCCACCTCATGGAGTTTTTGTGAGGATTAAATGAGATGAAGTGAATGAAAGAATTTTAAGAGGAAATTTGTTACACCAACTATAGGATAATATTATGATTCTCTAATTTTGTTTTTCTAAAGGCATTCAGAAAAAAAGAACCAACCCTATTCTGAAAATAAGAATTCTATTCTGGGAGCAGTTTCAAACCAATAGAGATTCATCAATCATCTGCAATGCTGCCCTCTTTTCTAGTTTGGAGAGCTCTATGAGAATAATAACATATCTTAATGCACGATGCTAACAAATTATTCAATGATTTTGAGCATTTGACTTAAAATGGACTTTAAGTCAAAATGTACAGTAATTGTTTGATTATCTAATATGATTCCTAGCCATCTAATTTAGCAGTCCTTTCCCCAGAGAACAACTAAAGAGTTTAGTTTTCATACTCGTTGCTAGTAGGTGTATGAGAAGGAGAAAAAGCAAAGAACAAAACTTAATGCTTAAGGAAAAAGTCAATCGCTTCTTTTGGAGCATTTACAAAAGTGACTGAGTTTTCTTCAAGGCCCTCAGACCCACTGGGGTCAAATAGTTTACTTTGGCCTTTATCATTATAATTGGCTTGTAACCCCCTCTGTATTTCCCTTTCTTCCCTTGGTGCTCCCCAAGAGGGGACACACTGGACTCTGGGGCCTGTTTTGTTTTTCTAAGTTGTCTTGAAGCCAACTCCGTGCAAAAGCTAAGGAACTTCTGGTAGTTCTGGAAGCCCTGAGCTTCCTTAATGATATTCACATCAGGATTTAACCCAGTATATTCCAGAAAGTCCAAGGATTTTTAGATTCTTCCTTGGATCTTGCCTTACACCAATCCTGTACAATCCTAAAGAGTAAATTTGTTCTTGTTTAGATAGCTTCCTAATACATACACAAGAAAGTTCTATCTCCTTCATAACTGGATCCAGTCTACCTTGTAGTGTTCTTTCTTACCACTCTTTCATACCCACTCAACAATTTCCCCATAGAGAACTGTCTGCTTCACCCACTTACGCCACACTCTTTCTTTCATGCTCTCTCAGGATAAGCTCTCCACCTGGAATATCTTTTTTCTCTCTTCTCTACAGAACAAATGTCTGTTCATCCTACATTCTAAAGCTGCCCCCGCTACCCCATTATAAAGTCTTCTTCACTTACCTAAGATGGGATTAGTTATAAACGTGCCATAGAACATTGTATAAGCTTCTGTTAGAGCAATTATCCCAATATCTATTAATTTATGTGTCAAATTTTCTATTTTACCCAATAGAATATAAACATATTGAGGCTAGAACTCTGTTCCATGAACTCTTACTTCTTTTCCTTCAGGGACTGGCTTGGCACCAGTTATGTGCTAGATATTTCCTAACTATTAAATGACGATGTTTTAAAATTTATACTGAATTTGGTAAAAGGTAAAATACACTCTCTCTTTAATAGTAAAATAACAAAGGCACTACACTTCCTCTGTATAACATATGGGATCATGTATATGAACAGATATTGGAAGTCATTAGGCATTGCACAAATGTCAGGTATTTTTGGTTGGCCTGATCCATTCATTCTGGAGAGGCAGTGGAAATTAGCAGCTAAGAGAATGGAACTCTCTGCTGACTGGGTTGGAATCCTGGCTGCACCACTTACTAGCTATGTACTCTTGGGCAAGATAGTTAAAATCTCTATGTTTCAGTTTCCTTGACTATAAAATGGGATTAGTTTCCTTGCTAGAGTGGATTAAAAGAAAAAAAAAAGACAACAAAATTTAATGTTTGAAGTACAACTCTATATCTCATAGGGTTGTTGTGAGGATTTAAAAGGGTTAATTATGCAAAAAATGCATAAACAGGCCTGGCACATAACAAGTACTATATAAGAATAGGCAATTGAAGATGTGGAGTATTCATTAAGAAAATATTTATCAAGTGTCTTCTATGTGATAAACACTGTCTATGTAAAACCAATAAATAAATAAAAATATGATATGCTACGGAGAAAATTAGAGCAGGGAACGGAGAGAGGAAGGAAGGAATTGGTATTTTAAACAGGGTGGTCAGGGAAAGCCTCTACTGAAAATGGCAAGTATAGGTAAGGAAAGATTGTTCTAGGTAGGGCAATAGCAAGTTCACAGACCCCAGGCAAGGAGATGGTGGAGTACTTGAGGAATGACTATGGCCAGTGTGGCTGGGAAAGAATGGCCAGGAAGGGAGTGATAAGGGATTAGGTCACAGAGGAACCAGAGGCTGGATCCTAAAGGGAGTGCAAGACCTTGCCTTTTATGCTGTCTTGTTGCTTTTGAGAAGAGGAGTGACGTGATCTCTTAAATTTAAAAGACGCGCAACAAATTTAAGGACGGGTGGCTACTGGATTAGGAAGACTGGATATGAGGCTATTGCAGTAATTCAGACTCTGGTGCTAATAATTATTGTGTGCTGATCTAAAACAAAGAATGCCTAATGAACAGGCATTGGGTATGCATTTGTTAGTGTTTGTTAACAATTTTTCACTATTTTCTCTCGAGATAATACATCAGAGGCAAATTCAGTTATTAAAATTCTCATTCATTTTATTTCTAGTCTTAATGACTAAGACTTGTTTAGTGGTCTTACTTTCACATTTTTGGATTTTTTACTATGACATTCTTCATGAAATTTAAACAAGAAACCAAATTCTGTTAACAGTTGTCAATCATCATATCATCCCACTCTCTTTGCACTTACCTCTGCATTCAGTCATCAAATACCAAGACTATTGCAAATGACTTAGGGTAACTAGGTTTTACTACAAATTTAGGTTGGAATAGAAATATGTTTTTATATCATTCATGCCCTTTTATCTTTTCCATTTTATGCTTCTTTTGATAAGGTAACTCAATTCTTCTTCTACAACAAAGCTACCACCTTTTTTTTTTTCTTTTTTTTTTCTCTCTTTTGCGGTATGCGGGCCTCTCACTGTTGTGGCCTCTCCCGTTGCGGAGCACAGGCTCCGGACGCACAGGCTCAGCGGCCATGGCTCACAGGCCCAGCCGCTCCGCGGCATGTGGGATCTTCCCGGACCGGGGCACGAACCCGTGTCCCCTGCATCGGCAGGCGGACTCTCAACCACTGCGCCACCAGGGAAGCCCGCTACCACCTTTTAATATCTTTTATTTATCTTTTTCATTCACACACTCTCTTACCACTTGCCTCACCCTCTTTTCTCTCCCTCCCCCATCTCAACTGTCTCCCACCCCCAAAAGTGCCTTATTGATGACTATTTCAATTTTTCTTCAATGAATTTTCTTTCAGTGAGTTTTCCGCATCGCCCTGTTATCATTCTTTATATTCAAATTTTGCTTTTTTATTTCCTAAAACTAGCTTAAATGTTAAGTGCCAAGATAATTTCTTGAAAAACCGACATAAATATTCACAAGTAGTGCTTTGTGTCCTCTTCAGCGCAAATTGCTCGGTAACAACAAATATTCAATGATGGTTACTCTGCTGAAGGGTTAACCTTTCCGATGATCAGAGACAAATAACTCTCAATGGACTTTGTACATCATTGTTTATTTGGACTGTGAATTCTAGTTCAATCGTGAGAAATACTTATTTTCCCACCCATGTGTATATAGTTATGCTAAAATACTTCATTTCTGTTTTTTTAAAACCTGAGCTGATGAATAGAAGAAAAAAAGGGAAAAGAGATGAAACATTATTGTTATAAAGCCTCTGGGAAAGTAATATGAGATGAAGATTAAAAATGGAAAAAAAAATGTCAGCATGAGTTAACCTAATTTTATGAAGTGAGATTGAGAGTTCACAGATGACTAATTCTGGGGACAGATATTTACGAAAGCCAGCTGGGGTTGGGTTAAATGTCTAAGCAGAACGCAAGAGGGATGCCCAGAACATTTTGTTGATTTTGTCCTCTGTTAACTCAGACAGCAGTCTCTCAAGTAGCTGTATAAAATGGGGCTGGTTTTAGATGCCTACAATACTGATTAGCAATTACAGCAACTGAAGTAAAGCAAAATGCCATCATGGAATGGTCTCCTTGATTATGCAGAGAATCCTGTAAGAACCCAATTAGGTACGTGGCATTTGGTGAGGGAGATGAAGGATTAAAAATAGAAGAATGAACAGTGTAACATAGAACCGCTCACTCGCAGTGGGTCAAGATGTACTCAGTTCATCTGCATTTCCAAATAGAGACACTTGTTTCCTTGCTTTTTTATACCGTAGTTCCTTGAGAAAATCTTGTTTCAGATACAGCATATCTTTCTTCCACTGGAGGGACGCTTACTCTCATTTTTAATTTTCCAATTCGAAACAACTGTTCTAAAGTGAGAGATTGGACAAAGGTGCTTCGATTACAAATGATTTCGTGGGTTACAAGATCTTTGGGGAAAAGTTATCAAAATATTTGTCAGGGAGGTTGGGAAATTTAAAACTGGTTGGGTTATTATTGGTTGTATTTTGTTTTCACAGCACAGATGCAACATGCCAATGGCTCAGTTATATTCTAGTGCTATTTCTGGTTCCCATCACTTTAGATAAAGCAGCAGTCAAATTTTAATAAGGTTGTAAAGTAGCTTCAGGCAAGCATTTTTCATTAAAATATTCGATATCAGTGTGTTTGCCTGTGAGAGATGGATGGGTAGGTGGTGGTCGAGTCTGCTAAAACCTAAACCAGACAAAGAGAGACAAAACTTTCCAAAGGAATAAAACCCCAAAGTACTGACATTTGCCTGTGAACAATGTGGAACTTTTTCCCTGAACGAGAAAGGCAGACATTTTTACTTCACACCAGAGAATTTCCTCTTCTCTAACATCCAGAATTACTGATCTGGGACCTTGAAGCAATTACTGAACATTTTAGAGATATGTATCGTTAGCCCAGACTTCTTTCCTTTACTCCAGAGGCATATTTCCAACTTTCCTGGGGGTCCTTCCCCTGGATATCCCACAAGTACTCCAAACTCAGCCTGTCAAAAGTGGAACCAGTCTTTTTTGCCACAAATTGGATTCTCCCACTTTATTTCCTTTCTCAGTTATGGTACTACCAGTCACCCACGCTGGAATACTTAGCATTTTTGGTTCATAACTCTGTATCACTCTCCGTATCCAGTTGATCTCCAGGTCCCACAGATGCTTACTTGTACTGTCTCTAAAAACTGTCCATTCCCTTTTTATGGTGTCTTTTGAATAGCTTAAATTCTTAGTTTTAATGCAATTAAATTTATCCATTATTTTCACCATGGTTTGTACTTTTGCATCCCCATCCAGTGTTCATACCAATACAATTCTATGCTATTTTTCTAAACATGTTATTATTTTAATTTTCAGATGTACGTTTCTTACTTGATGCAAATATTTTCTAACTTGGTGTTTTCTCTTAAAATTAGTAAGCATAGTTAATTTACAATTTTTACCTGTTGATTCCAACATCTTAAGTTTCTGTTGCCTGCTGTTTCTGCTTTTTCTCACTTATTGTTCTTTGTTTCCTCTGCCTTTGTTATCTGTGGCTCAGAGCTAATCATTTTTCTTGGACATTTTATTGTGAGAGTTCTTAAGACCCAGGGACAAGATGTCCTTGCTAGCACTGGTTGGTTTGTGATTTTAGACTCCCAAGGATATTTTCCCCCTTTACCTTGTTTCCTCAGTGCCAAAGCTACTCTCTTTGATGTCGCCTGTAGGTACGGGTTTATTCTGGGTTATTTAATTAATTATAATAATTAATACTTACTGAGTGTTGTCTGAGGCTATGCAATAGTTTCCTCATCTGTAAAGTGGAGATAATATTAATAGCACAAAACTCATTGGGTTTTGGTGAAGATTATAAAAATTAATATATGTAATGTGCTCAGAATAGTAACTCATATTTAGGAAGTGCTATGTGTTTAATATTATTTATATTTATTATTACTAGGCAGGCCCTGGGTTTTGTGTTATGTCTCCTACCCCATGAAGCCACCAACATGTGCCTTGATTATACCTGCGTGAGCAAAAGCCCTCAGGGCAAAAGTGAGTTAGGCTTACTTTCCTCTGCAGGTCTTAGCCTGGTGATTCATTGTTAGAATTTGATGATCTTAAGAAAAAAAATTATCTCTCTGTCTATGACCTTCTGTCTTAGTTTTTGCAACAAGAGTGTTGGGCCTGCCATATAAGCAGAAACAGAAATGTTTTTATGTTTTATCTTTTTATCCCTTTCCTCCTACTTTCTTTGACTCATCGTATTATTTTTTCTAACTCTTGAAAGTAACACCTTTCAAGCTTTTCATCTTTTCTAAAATAAATGTTAAATCTATAAATGCTTCACTAGGTACCATTGTAGTAGTATATTGGAAACAATGTTTTCATTACTGTTCACTCATAATTTTTCTAATTTGTTATGATTTATTCTTGACCCTTCTATTATCTAGAATTACATTAAAAAATTCCAAAATGTATTTTTTATTTGCTATATTTTTATTACATATTTATATCTTAATTAAATTTGTCTAGAGAATGTGGTCTGTATTCTTTGATACTTACTGATGCCTGATACATTTTCTTTTCCATTTCTTTGTTTATAACTTTTTAATGCCTTTATAGCTTTATATTTAAAAACTTTTATATATATTTTATGTTACATACAGCTTAGTAAATTTAATCTTACCAATAATCTCTTTTAATTAGTTTGTCTATAATATTCATTGTGATTATTTATATATGGATTTATTTCTACCATCTTTTAGTTTTCTATTTAACTTGCTTTTTCTATGCTTTTTTCTCTTCATTTTCTGCCTTTTATTGGAATTTTTTCTTTATTTCCTTTTCCACTTTAAAGTTATACACTTAGAATTTAACCTAAATGATTAAAATCCAAAGTTAGTATCACTACCTCTTCTAAAAAAAATTAAAGCTTTCAGAAATCCTGAACTCTGTCTTTCTCTTTTATCATATGTTATTGTTTTCCAACATTTTATCTCAACTTTGTTCTTAATCCTCAAATTAGAGTTTATTATTGTTGTTTATCAGTCAGTGCTTGTTTAGCTTTCTCCATAAATTTGTCAATTTCTTTATCTAAACCTGAATTTGACTGGCCTATGCTTGTGAGTTCTTAACAGAGCCTTTTCCAAGACCCTGGAGCCTAGACTGAGGGAGACAACCTTCCTTCTCATTGCTCTGTGCAAGTAGACTTCTTGTTTGTTTGTTTGCTTATTCATTATAGTTTTCATTGAGTCTGTCGTTCTTGGAAGGTCCTAGCTTTTGAGGGAGTTTTGTTCCAATTCCCTGCTTGCTTGGACTGAGGCTTCATACCCTCTCTAAGCCCTTTCTTGCTGAGATCAGTCCTTCTCCCCAGAATAGTCCCAGAATCAGTTTGTACTCATCTCTCTGGAGCTCACTTTATTCCTTGATCTCAGGTTCTGAGGATTCCCCTTATATTCTTACTGATCAACCATTCCTTAAACGGGATGGTTAACAGTAATGGTTTAAACATTATTTTTCCAGGATTTCTAGATGTTTTATTGTTTGAGGACTTTCATGTTATTAAGTCTACCATATTGCCACAAACAGAAATTATAACCTTTCTTCCTCTTCTCCTCTTCTTTCTTCTTCCTCTTCTCCTCCCTCTCTGTTTTCTTCCTTATACCCACAACATGGTCCTCTAAATAGGCTCATGGTGATTTGAAGATGCAGAAGTATTTGGCAAGTGTGTGTAAACCTGGGCTTTTGATTTGCCGTTTAGTCAAAGGAATTAACAGAGGCAGATGACTTTACAATTATTATGAAATTGTCCTTGACTGAAAAGATATGTGCCACTAGCTCACTATGTTCACTGACGCTCTGTGATTTGAAGTGTGCAATGATAATGCATTTCAAATTTGTTTTTGCCTGTTTTTCCCATGCTTCTTTTCCTAGCACCGTTTCTGGTAATTGGTACAAATTTTGCGGAAGTAGTGCATGAATGAATAAATACACACCCAATATAACGATATAAACTCACATACACCATACTAAAGAAGTAGGAAGTGAGGGGATGGGGTTTCTGCTTAGTTTTCTATCTCAATATTGAAGTGGTAAATTTTATAAACAAATCATTCTAAATCACTCAAGTTGTAGCTCTAATATAATAATACATAGAACATTGCATTCAATGTGAATCAAATCTCAGGCATGAAATATCACAGAATTTTCTGGCTTTTATTAACCTATTTTTAAACTTCAGACGCACATACTAATTGTCCCTAACTTAGCTCTAATTAAAAAGTGAACTAGAAATAACTCGTGAGCTGGACTGATTTACTTTTTTTAAAATTGAAGTATAGTTGATTTACAACATTGCGTTAATTTCTGCTGTATGGCAAAGTGACTCAGTTATACAAATATATACATTTTTTTAATATTCTTTTCCATTATGGTTTATCCTAGAAGGTTGGATATAGTTCCCTGTGCTACACAGTCAGATCTTATTATTCATCTATTCTAAATGCAGTAGTTTGCATGGACTGATACACTTTTTAACTAACATTCTTTAACAGAATATTATAATTAAAATCATTAAAAAATATATCAGAAACTCCCTTGGGCAGATAGGTAATCAAGGAATGTTTGCTGAGTCTGATCATTCAAAGACAGAAATGTGATAAAATAATTATTCTGATTATAACCAAAGAGGGATGTATGCTGTAAAAACACATTTTAGAGAAACTACGCTAAAGTTAAACCAGAAAATTCTCAAAGGGAGCATTTTAGGAACATTTAAATTTCATTCCTACTCCTGATGCTTTTTTTACTCCTGATGCATTCCTACTCCTACTCCTGATGCTTTTTTTTTTTAATATCTTTATTGGAATATAATTGCTTAACAATGGTGTGTTAGTTTCTGCTTTATAACAAAGTGAATCAGTTATACATATACATATATCCCCATATTTCCTCCCTCGGCATCTCCCTCCCAACCTCCCTATCCCACGGTGCTAGGTGGTCACAAAGCACCGATCTGATCTCCTTGTGCTATGCAGCTGATTCACACTAGCTATCTGTTTTGGTAGTCTATATATGTCAATGTTACTCTCTCACTTCATCCCAGCTTACCCTTTCCCCTCCCCGTGTCCTCAAGTCCATTCTCTACGTCTGCGTCTTTTTTCCTGTCCTGCCCCTAGGTTCATCAGAACAATTTTCTTTTCTTTTTTTTTTAGATTCCATATATATGTGTTAGCATATGGTATTTGTTTTTCTCTTTCTGACTTACTTCACTCTGTATGACAGACTCTAAGTCCATCCACCTCACTACAAATAACTCAATTTCGTTTCTTTTTATGGCTGAGGAATATTCCAATGTATATATATGCCACATCTTCTTTATCCATTCATCTGTCAATGGACACTTAGGTTGCTTCCATGTCCCGGCTATTGTAAATAGAGCTGCAATGAACATTGTGGTACACGACTCTTTTCGAGTTATGGTTTTCTCAGGGTATATGCCCAGTAGTGGCATTGCTGGGTCGTATGGTGGTTCTATTTATAGTTTTTTAAGGAACCTCCATACTGTTCTCCATAGTGGTTGTATCAATTTACATTCCCACAAACAGTGCAAGAGGTTTCGCTTTTCTCCACACCTCTCCAGCACTTATTATTTGTAGATTTTTTGATGATGGCCATTCTGACTGATGTGAGGTGATACCTCATATAGTTTTGATTTGCATTTCTCTAAAGATTAGTGATGTTGAGCATCCTTTCATGTGTTTGTTGGCAATCTGTATACCTTCTCGGGAGAAATGTCTGTTTAGGTCTTCTGCCTATTTTTGGATTGGGTTGTTTGTTTTTTTGATATTGAGCTGCATGAGCTGCTTGTAAATTTTGGAGATTAATCCTTTGTCACTTGCTTCCTTTGCAAATATTTTCTCCCATTCTGAGGGTTGTCTTTTCATCTTGTTTTGCTGTGCAAAAGCTTTTATGTTTCATTAGGTCCCATTTGTTTATTTTTGTTTTTATATCCATTTCTCTAGGAGGTGGGTCGAAAAGGTTCTTGCTGTGATTTATGTCATACAGTGTTCTGCCTATGTTTTCCTCTAAGAGTTTGATAGTTTTTGGCCTTACATTTCGGTCTTTATTCCATTTTCAGTTTATTTTTGTATATGGTGTTAGAGAGTGTTCTAATTTCATTCTTTTCCATGTAGCTGTCCAGTTTTCCCAGCACCCCTTATTGAAGAGGCTGTCTTTTCTCCATTGTGTATTCTTGCCTTGTTTATCAAAAATGAGGTGACCATATGTGCATGGGTATATCTCTGGGCTTTCTATCCTGTTCCATTGATGTATATTTTTGTTTTGGTGCTGGTACCATACTGTCTTGATTACTGTAGCTTTGTAGTGTAGTCTGGAGTCTGGGAGCCTGATTCCTCCAGCTCCGTTTTTCGTTCTCAAGATTGCTTTGGCTGTTCGGGGTCTTTTGTGTTTCCATACAAATTGTGAAATTTTTTGTTCTAGTTCTGTGAAAAATGCCATTGGTAGTTTGATAGAGATTGCACTGAATCTGTAGATTGCCTTGGGTAGTAGAGTCATTTTCACAATGTTGCTTCTTCCAATCCAAGAACATGGTATATCTCTCCATCTGTTTGTATCATCTTTAATTTCTTTCATCAGTGTCTTATAGTTTTCTGCCTATGGTCTTTTGTTTCCATACATAGGTTTATTCCTAGGTATTTTATTCTTTTTGTTGAAATGATAAGTGGGAGTGTTTCTTTAAGTTCTCTTTCAGATTTTTCAGAATTGGTGTATAAGAATGCCAGAGATTTCTCTGCATTAATTTTGCATCCTTCTACTTTACCAAATTCATTGATTAGCTCTCGTAGTTTTCTGGTAGCATCTTTAGGCTACTCTATGTATAGTATCATGTCATCTGCAAACAGTGACAACTTTAATCTTTTGTGATTTGGATTCCTTTTATTTTTTTTCTTCTCTGATTGCTGTGGCTAAAACTTCCATAGCTATGTTGAATAACAGTGGTGAGAGTGGACAACATTGTCTTGTTCCTGATCTTAGAGGAAATGTTTTCAGTTTTTCACCATTGAGAAAGATGTTGGCTGTGGGTTTGTCATATTTCGCCTTTATTGTGTTGAGGTCAGTTCCCTCTATGCCTACTTTCTGGAGGGTTTTTATCATAAATTGGTGTTGAATTTTGTCAAAAGCTTTTTCTGCATCTATTGAGATGATCATATGGTTTTTGTCCTTCAATTTGTTAATATGGTTTATTATGTATATATATACATACGTAATAAACCATATGTATGTTCCTATTACCATTTTCTTAATTGTTTTAGGATTGCTATTGTAGGTCTTTTCCTTCTCTTGTGTTTCCTGCCTCGAGAAGTTCCTTTAGCACTTGTTTTAAAGCTGGTTTTGTGGTGCTGAATTCTCTTAGCTTTTGCTTGTCTGTAAAGGTTTTAATTTCTCTGTCAAATCTGAATGAGATCCTTGCTGGGTAGGGTAATCTTGGTTGTAGGTTTTTCCCTTTCATCACTTTAAATATGTCTTACCACTCCCTTCTGGCTTGCAGAGTTTCTGCTGAAAGATCAGCTGTTAACCTTATGGGGATTCCCGTGTATATTATTTGTTGTTTTTCCCTTGCTGCTTTTAATATGTTTTCTTTGTATTTAATTTTTGATAGTTTGATTAATATGTGTCTTGGCTTATTTCTCCTTGGATTTATCCTGTATGAGACTCTCTGCTCTTCCTGGACTTGATTGACTATTACCTTTCCCATATTAGTGAAGTTTTCGTCTATAATCTCTTCAAATATTTTCTCAGTCCCTTCTTTTTCTCTTCTTCTTTTGGAATCTTATAATTTGAATGTTGGTTCGTTTAATGTTGTCCTAGAGGTCTCTGAGACTGTCCTCAATTCTTTTCATTCTTTTTTCTTTATTCTGCTCTTCAGTAGTTATTTCCACTATTTTATCTTCCAAGTCACTTATCCGTTCTTCTGCCTCAGTTATTCTGCTGTTGATTCCCTCTAGAGCACTTTTAATTTCATTTATTGTGTTGTTCATCATTGTTTGTTTGCTCTTTAGTTCTTTTAGGTCCTTGTTAAACATTTCTTGTATTTTCTCCATTCTCTTTCCAAGATTTTGGATCATCTTTACTATCATTACTCTGAATTCTTTTTCATGTAGACTGCCTATTTCCTCTTCATTTGTTTGGTCTGGTGGGTTTTTATCTTGCTCCTTCATCTGCTGTATATTTCTCTGTCTTCTCATTTTGCTTAACTTACTCTGTTTGGGGTCTCCTTTTCGCAGGCTGCAGGTTCGTAGTTCCCGTTGTTTTTGGTGTCTACCCCCAGTGGCTAAGGTTGGTTCAGTGGGTTGTGTAGGCTTCCTGGTGGAGGGGACTAGTGCCTATGTTCTGGTGGATGAGGCTGGATCTTGCCTTTCTGGTGGGCAGGGCCACATCTGATGGTGTGTTTTGTGGTGTCTGTGACCTTATTATGATTTTTGGCAGCCTCTCTGCTAATGGGTGGGGTTGTGTTCCTGTCCTGCTAGTTTTTTGGCATAGGGTGTCCAGCACTGTAGCTTGCTGGTTGTTGAGTGGAGCTGGGTCTTAATATTGAGATGGAGATCTCTGGGAGAGCTTTTGCCATTTGATATTACATGGAGCCAGGAGATCTCTAGTGGACCAATGTCCTGAGCTTGGCTCTGCCACCTCAGAGGCAAAGGCCTGACACCCGCCGGAGCACCAAGACCCTGTCAGCCATACTGCTCAGATGAAAAGGGAGAAAGAAAGAGAGAAAGAGAGAGAGAGAGAGAGAGAGAAAGAAAATAAGAAAGAAAGAAAGAAAATAGAAAGTTAGTAAAATAAAAAATAAAAGAATTATTAAAAATTAAAGAAATCAAACTGTAATAAAAATAAGAAAAAACAAAGAAAGAAAGAAGAGAGCAACCAAACCAAAAAAATCCACCAATGATAACAGGCACTAAATACTCTACAAAAAACAAAAACAAAAAAACAAAATAAAAATGGACAGACAGAACCTAGGACAAATGGTAAAAGCAAAGCCATATAGACAAAATCACACAAAGAAGCATACACATACACACTCACAAAAAGAGAAAAAGGAAAAAAAATATATGTATCTATATATTAACAAAAAAAGGAAAAGAGCAACCAAATCAATAAACAAATCTACCAATGATAATAAACTCTTAATACTAAACTAACATAAACATAAAACCAGAAACCAGTCAGTCACGTACAGCAAACCCCAAGTCTACAGTTGTTCCCAAAGTCCACTGCCTCGATTTTGGGATAATTCATTGTCTATTCAGGTATTCCACAGATGCAGGGTACATCAAGTTGACTGTGGAGATTTAATCCGCTGCTCCTGAGGCTGCATGGAGAAATTTTCCTTTCTCGTCTTTGTTCTCACAGCTCCTGGGGTTCAGCTTTGGATTGGTCCTGCCTCTGCGTGTAGGTCTTCTGAGGGCGTCTTTTCCCACCCAGATAGGATGGGGTTAAAGTAGCAGCTGATTAGGGGGTTCTGGCTCACTTAGTCCAGGGGGAGGGAGGGGTACAGGATGTGGGGCAAGCCTGCAGCTTCAGAGGCTGGCATGACGTTGCAACAGCCTGAGGTGCACCATGTATTCTCCTGGGGAAGTTGTCCCTGGATCATGGGACCCTAGCAGAGGCGGGCTGCACAGACTCCTGGAAGGGGAAGTGTGGATAGTGACCTGTGCTCGCACACAGGCTTCTTGGTGGCTGCAGCAGCAGCCTTAGCGTTTCATGCCCGTCTTTGGGCACTGATAGCTGAGGCTCGCGCCGGTCTCTGGAGCTCGTTTAGGAGGTGCTCTGAATCCCCTCTCTTTGCTCACCCCGAAACAATGGTCTCTTACCTCTTTGGCAGTTCCAGACTTTTTCCCGGACTCCCTCCCAGCTAGCTGTGGCGCACTAGCCCCCTTCAGGCTGTGTTCATGCAGTCAGCTCCAGTCCTCTCCCTGCGCTCCGACCGAAGCCCCGCCCGAGCCTCAGCTCCCAGCCCCCACCCGCCCCGGAGGCTGAGCATACAAGCCTTTTGCCCTCCGCACCCCTGTTGCTGCACTCGCCTCCATGGCTCTGAAGCTTTCCCCCTCCACCACACCCCGTCTCCCCAGTGAAGGAGCTTCCTAGTGTGTGGAAACTTTTCCTCCTTCACAGCTCCCTCCCCAAGGTGCAGGTCCTGTCCCTATTTTTTGTCTCTGTTTATTCTTTTTTCTTTTGCCCTACCCAGGTACGTAGGGAGTTTCTTGCCTTTTGGGAGGTCTGAGGTCTTCTGCTAGCGTTCAGTAGGTGTTCTGTAGGAGCTGTTCCACAGGTAGATGTATTTCTGATGTATCTGTGGGGAGGAAGGTGATCTCCTCATCTCACTCCTCCGCCATCTTGAAGGTCTTGCCCTTCTGATGCTTAATATTAAATGCACATATTTTGGAAAATGACATGTAGTTTTTTTCTACAGCAATGTTCATTTCAAAAATTATTACTTAGTAAAACAAAAGCTTCTGAAATTTATTAATTTAAAATGGAACAAGAAGCAAATATAGTAACAGGGTATATATGTCAAATGTGATTGAAATAAATGCAATTTAAATAAAAATCTCAATGTGAAATATATATCAAAGCTTCTAATTCCTGTTCCTCTTAAAAAATTCCTTCTAGTAACTAAAGGGGATAGTCCTTGTCAATTGCAATAGTGAAGCATAACCTCAGTATTTTTTAACATCATTTGCTTGTTTACCAAGAACCTTTGACATGATATTAAACCAAGAGTTTTTGAGACAAACCTAACCACATTAAAGTACTTCACACACACTTTGCCATCTGCAAAGCTCTTCCCTATAAAGCAGAGATTCTCTATCCGATTCCTTATTAAAATCACCCAAGGAACTTAAAAATACTAATTCCATAGTCCCACCCTGGTCCAATTAAATTGACTTTTATTCTTTTTTTTACGTCTTTATTGGAGTATAATTGCTTTACAATGGTGTGTTAGTTTCTGCTTTATAACAAAGTGAATCAGTTATACATATGCATATGTTCCCATATCTCTTCCCTCTTGTGTCTCCCTCCCTCCCACCCTCCCTATCCCACCCCTCCAGGCGGTCACAAAGCACCGAGCTGATATCCCTGTGCTATGCGGCTGCTTCCCACTAGCTATCTACCTTATGTTTGGTAGTGTATATATGTCCATGCCTCTCTCGCACTTTGTCACAGCTTACCCTTCCCCCTCCCCATATCCTCAAGTCCATTCTCTAGTAGGTCTGTGTCTTTATTCCTATGTTACCCCTAGGTACTTCACGACATTATTTTTGTCTTAAATTCCATATATATGTGTTAGCATACGGTATTTGTCTTTCTCTTTCTGACTTACTTCACTCTGTATGACAGACTCTAGGTCTATCCACCTCATTACAAATAGCTCAGTTTCGTTTCTTTTTATGGCTGAATAATATTCCATTGTATATATGTGCCATATCGTCTTTATCCATTCATCCGATTATGGACGCTTAGGTTGTTTCCATCTCCAGGCTATTGTAAATAGAGCTGCAATGAACATTTTGGTACATGACTCTTTTTGAATTACGGTTTTCTCAGGGTATATGCCTAGTAGTGGGATTGCTGGGTCATATCGTAGTTTTATTTTTAGTTTTTTAAGGAACCTCCATACTGTTCTCCACAGTGACTGTATCAATTTACATTCCCACCAACAGTGCAGGAGGGTTCCCTTTTCTCCACACCCTCTCCAGTATTTATTGTTTCTAAATTTTTTGTTGATGGCCATTCTGACTGGTGTGAGATGATATCTCATTGTAGTTTTGATTTGCATTTTTCTAATGATTAATGAAGTTGAGCATTCTTTCATGTGTTTGTTGGCAGTCTGTATATCTTCTTTGGAGAAATGTCTATTTAGGTCTTCTGCCCATTTTTGGATTGGGTTGTTTGTTTTTTTGTGATTGAGCTGCATGAGCTGCTTATAAATTTTAGAGATTAATCCTTTTTCAGTTGCATCATTTGCAAATATTTTCTCCCATTCTGAGGGTTGTCTTTTGGTCTTGTTTATGGTTTCCTTTGCTGTGCAAAAGCTTTGAACTTTCATTAGGCCCCATTTGTTTATTTTTGTTTTTATTTCCATTTCTCTAGGAGGTGGGTCAAAAAGGATCTTGCTGTGATTCATGTCATAGAGTGTTGTGCCTATGTTTTCCGCTAAGAGTTTGATAGTTTCTGGCCTTACATTTAGGTTTTTAATCCATTTTGAGCTTATTTTTGTGTATGGTGTTAGGGAGTGATCTAATCTCATACTTTTACATGTACCTGTCCAGTTTTCCCAGAACCACTTATTGAAGAGGCTGTCCTTTCTCCACTGTACATTCCTGCCTACTTTATCGAAGATAAGGTGACCATATGTGCGTGGGTTTATCTCTGGGCTTTCTATCCTGTTCCATTGACCTATCTTTCTGTTTTTGTGCCAGTACCATACTTCTTGATTACTGTAGCTTTGTAGTATATTATGAAGTCAGGGAGCCTGATTCCTCCAGCTACGTTTTTTGTTCTCAAGATTGCTTTGTCTCTTCGGGGTCTTTTGTTTTTCCATACAAATTGTGAAATTTTTTTTCTAATTCTGTGAAAAATACCAATGGTAGTTTGATAGGGATTGCATTGAATCTGTAGATTGCTTTGGGTAGTAGAGTCATTTTCACAATGTTGATTCTTCCAATCCAAGAACATGGTATATCTCTCCATCTGTTTGTATCATCTTTAATTTCTTTCATCAGTGTCTTACAATTTTCTGCATACAGGTCTTTTGTCTCCTTAGGTAGGTTTATTCCTAGATATTTTATTCTTTTTGTTACAGTGGTAAATGGGAGTGTTTTCTTGATTTCACTTTCAGATTTCTCATCATTAGTGTATAGGAATGCAAGAGATTTCTGTGCATTAATTTTGTATCCTGCTACTTTACCAAATTCATTGATTAGCTCTAGTAGTTTTCTGGTAGCATCTTTAGGATTCTCTATGTATAGTATCATGTCATCTGCAAACAGTGACAGCTTTACTTCTTCTTTTCTGATTTGGATTCCTTTTATTTCCTTTTCTTCTCTGATTGCTGTGGTTAAAACTTCCAAAACTATGTTGAATAAGAGCGGTGAGAGTGGGCAACCTTGTCTTGTTCCTGATCTTAGTGGAAATGCTTTCAGTTTTTCACCATTCAGGATGATTTTGGCTGTGGGTTTGTCATCTATGGCCTGTAGTATGTTGAGGAAAGTTCCCTCTATGCCTGTTTTCTGCAGGGTTTTTATCATAAATGGGTGTTGATTTTTTCAAAAGCTTTCTCTGCATCTATTGAGATGATCATATGGTTTTTCTCCTTCAATTTGTTAATATGGTTTATCACATTGATTGTTTTGCATATATTGAAGAATACTTGCATTCCTAGAATAAACCCCACTTGATCATGGTGTATGATCCTTTTAATGTGCTGTTGGATTCTGTTTGCTAGTATTTTGTTGAGGATTTTTGCATCTATGTTCATCAGTGATATTGGCCTGTAGTTTTCTTTCTTTGTGACATCCTTGTCTGGTTTTGGTATCAGGATGATGGTGGCCTCGTAGAATGAGTTTGGGAGTGTTCCTCCCTGTGCTATATTTTGGAAGAGTTTGAGAAGGATAGGTGTTAGCTCTTCTCTAAATGTTTCATAGAATTCGCCTATGAAGCCATCTGGTCCTGGGCTTTTCTTTGTTGGAAGATTTTTAATCACAGTTTCAATTTCAGTGCTTGTGATTGGTCTGTTCATATTTCTATTTCTTCCTGATTCAGTCTTGGCAGGTTGTGCCTTTCTAAGAATTTGTCCATTTCTTCCAGGTTGTCCATTTTATTGGCATATAGTTGCTTGTAGTAATCTCTCATGATCTTTTGTATTTCTGCAGTGTCAGTTGTTACTTTTCCTTTTTCATTTCTAATTCTATTGATTTGAGTCTTCTCCCTTTTTTTCTTGATGATTCTGGGTAATGGTTTATCAATTTTGTTTATCTTCTAAAAGAACCAGCTTTTAGTTTTATTGATCATTGCTATTGTTTCCTTCATTTCTTTTTCATTTATTTCTGATGTGATTTTTATGATTTCTTTCCTTCTGCTAACTTTGGGTTTTTTTTGTTCTTCTTTCTCTAATTGCTTTAGTTGCAAGTTTAGGTTGTTTATTCGAGATGCTTCCTGTTTCTTAAGGTAGGATTGTATTGCTATAAACTTTCCTCTTAGAACTGCTTTTGCTGCATCCCATAGATTTTGGGTCGTCGTGTCTCCATTGTCATTTGTTTCTAGGTATTTTTTATTTCCTCTTTGATTTCTTCAGTGATCACTTCGTTAGTAAGTAGTATATTGTTTAGCCTCCATGTGTTTGTATTTTTTACAGATCTTTTCCTGTAATTGATATCTAGTCTCATAGCATTGTGGTCGGAAAAGATACTTGATACAATTTAAATTTTCTTAAAATTACCAAGGCTTGACTTGTGACCCAAGATATGATCTATCCTGGAGAATATTCCATGAGCACTTGAGAAGAATGTGTATTCTGTTGTTTTTGGATGGAATGTCCTATAAACATCAATTAAGTCCATCTTGTTTAATGTATCATTTAAAGCTTGTGTTTCCTTATTTATTTTCATTTTGGATGGTCTGTCCATTGGTGAAAGTGGGGTGTTAAAGTCCCCTACTCTGAATGTTACTGTGGATTTCCCCTTTTTTGGCTGTTAGTATTTGCCTTATGTATTGAGGTGCTCCTATGTTGGGTGCATTAATATTTACAATTGTTATATCTTCTTCTTGGATCAATCCCTTGATCATTATGTAGTGTCCTTCTTTGTCTCTTCTAATAGTCTTTATTTTGAAGTCTATTTTGTCTGATATGAGAATTGCTACTCCAGCTTTCTTGTGATTTACATTTGCATGAAATATGTTTTTCCATCCCCTTAGTTTCAGTCTGTATGTGTCTCTAGGTCTGAAGTGGGTCTCTTGTAGACAGCAAATATATGGGTCTTGTTTTTGTATCCATTCAGCCAATCTGTGTCTTTTGGTGGGAGCATTTAGTCCATTTACATTTAAGGTAATTATCTATATGCATGTTCCTATTCCCATTTTCTTAATTGTTTTGGGTTCGTTATTGTAGGTCTTTTCCTTCTCTTATGCTTCTTGCCTAGAGCAGTTCCTTTAGCAGTTGTTTTAAAGCTGGTTTGGTGGTGCTGAACTCTCTCAGCTTTTGCTTGTCTGTAAAGGTTTTAATTTCTCCATCAAATCTGAATGAGATCCCTGCTGGGTAGCGTAATCTTGGTTGCAGGTTTTTCTCCATCACTTTAAATATGTCCTGCCAGTCCCTTCTGGCTTGCAGAGTTTCTGCTGAAAGATCAGCTGTTAACCTTATGAGGATTCCCTTGTGTGTTATTTGTTGTTTTTCCCTTGCTGCTTTTAATATGCTTTCTTTGTATTTAATTTTTGGCAGTTTGATTAATATGTGTCTTGGCGTATTTCTCCTTGGATTTTTCCTGTATGGGACTCTCTGTGCTTCCTGGACTTGATTAACTATTTCCTTTCCCATATTAGGGAAGTTTTCAACTATAATCTCTTCAAATATCTTCTCAGTCCCTTTCTTTTTCTCTTCTTCTTCTGGAACCCCTATAATTTGAATGTTGGTTCATTTAATGTTGTCCCAGAGGTCTATGACACTGTCCTCAGTTCTTTTCATTCTGTTTTCTTTATTCTGCTCTGCAGTAGTTATTTCCACTATTTTATCTTCCAGGTCACTTATCCGTTCTTCTGCCTCAGTTACTCTGCTATTGATCCCATCTAGAGTATTTTTAATTTCATTTATTGTGTTGTTCATCATTTGTTTCATCTTTAGTTTTTCTAGTTCCTTGTTAAATGTTTCTTGCGTTTTGTCCACTCTATTTCCAAGATTTTGGATCATCTTTACTATCATTATTCTGAATTCTTTTTCAGGTAGACTGCCTATTTCCTCTTGATTTGCTAGGTCTGGTGGGTTTTTATCTTGCTCCTTCATCTGCGGTGTGTTTTCCTGTCTTCTCATTTTGTTTATCTTACTGTGTTTGGGGTCTCCTTTTTGCAGGCTGCCGGCTCGTAGTTCCCGTTGTTTTTGGTGTCTGTCCCCAGTGGCTAAGGTTGGTTCAGTGGGTTGTGTAGGCTTCCTGGTGGAGGGGACTAGTGCCCATATTCTGGTAGATGATGCTGGATCTTGTCTTTCTGGTGGGCAGGTCCACGTCTGGTAGTGTGCTTTAGGGTGTCTATGGACTTATTATGATTTTAGGCAGCCTCTCTGCTAATGGGTGGGGTTGTGTTCCTGTCTTGCTAGTTGTTTGGCATAGGGTGTCCAGCACTGTAGCTTGCTGGTCGTTGAGTGAAGCTGGGTGCTGGTGTTGAGATGGAGATCTCTGGGAGATTTTTGCCATTTGATATTACGTGGAGCTGGGAGGTCTCTTGTGGACCAGTGTCCTGAAGTTGGCTCTCCCACCTCAGAGGCACAGAACTGACTAGCTGCAGCACCAAGAGCCTTTCATCCACATGGCTCAGAATAAAAGGGAGGAAAAGTAGAAAGAAGGAATTAGTAGGAGTAGAAAGAAAGAAAGAAAGGAAGGAGGGAGGGAGGGAGGAAGGAAGGAGGGAAGGAAGGAAAAATAGAAAGAAGATAAAGTAAAGTAAAATAAAGTAAGATAAAATATAATAAAGTTATTAAAATAAAAAATAATTATTAAGAAAAAAGAACAGACGGATAGAACCCTAGGACAAATGGTGGAAGCAAAGCTATACAGCATAAATCTTACTCTCAAAGTTCACCTCCTCAATTTGGGATGATTCGTTGTCTATTCATGTATTCCACAGACATCAAGTTGATTGTGGAGCTTTAATCCGCTGCTTCTGAGGCTGCTGGGAGAGATTTCCCTTTCTCTTCTTTGTTCTCACAGCTCCCAGCGGCTCAGTTTTGGATTTGGCCCAGCCTCTGCGTGTAGGTCACTGGAGGGCGTCTGTTCTTCGCTCAGACAGGACAGGGTTAAAGGAGCCGCTGATTGAGGGGCTCTGGCTCTCTCAGGCCGGGGGGAAGGGAGGGGCATGGAGTGCGGGGCGGGCCTGCGGCGGCAGAGGCCGGTGTGACGTTGCAGCAGCCTGAGGCGCGCCGTGCGTTCTCCCGGGGATGTTGTCCCTGGATCCTGGGACCCTGGCAGTGGTGCGCTGCACAGGCTCTCCGGAAGGGGGGTGTGGATAGTGACCTGTGCTCGCACACAGGCTTCTTGGTGGCAGCAGCAGCAGCCTTAGCATCTCATGCCCGTCTCTGGGGTCCGCGCTTTTAGCCGCAGCTCGCGCCCGTCTCTGGAGCTCCTTTAAGCAGCGCTCTTAATCCCCTCTCCTCGCGCACCAGGAAACAAAGAGGGAAGAAAAAGTCTCTTGCCTCTTTGGCAGGTCCAGACTTTTCTCCGGACTCCCTCCCAGCTAGCCGTGGCGCACTAACCTCCTGCAGGCTGTGTTCACGTCGCCAACCCCAGTCCTCTCCCGGCGCTCCGACCGAAGCCCGAGCCTCAGCTCTCAGCCCCACCCGCCCCGGGGGGTGAGCAGACAAGCCTCTCGGTCTTGTGAGTGCCGGTCGGCCCTAGGCCTCTGTGCGGGAATCTCTCTGCTTTGCCCTCCGCACCCCTGTTGCTGTGCTCTCCTCCACAGCCCCGAAGCTTTCCCCCTCCGCCCCCTGTAGTCTCCGTCCGCGAAGGGGCTTCCTAGTGTGTGGAAACCTTTCTTCCTTCACAGCTCCCTCCCACTGGTGCAGGTCCCGTCCCTATCCTTTTGTCTCTGTTTATTCTTTTTCCTTTTGCTCTACCCAGGTACGTGGGGGGGTTTCTTGCCTTTTGGGAGGTCTGAGGTCTTCTGCCAGCGTTCAGTAGGTGTTCTGTAGGAGTTGTTCCACGTGTAGATGTATTTCTGGTGTATCTGTGGGGAGGAAGGTGATCTCCGCGTCTTACTCTTCCGCCATCTTCCCAGAAGCCCCCGACTTTTATTCTTAAACACATTTTGTTGGTAATGCACACTGAGTTGGCAAGTTTTTTTATAATAATAAATATCTGAAAGAAAATGAAATGAAATATTTAGTCTTAGGTGTGTGTGTTGTAACCATGCTCATTCTGAATATAATGCCTAGTGTGGGTGGGGGTAGTTTCAGTGCGTTCAATAAGGTGGGTTAATGAGGTCCTTATTTACAATTTGAATAGAGGTTTGGGAAGCAGACAGTGCTTGGGTCAGTGTGTGTCTTTGTATTTTTAAAAGAGCAATTTATTATCAAAGTCATTTTATTTATTAATTTTTTTGTTCCCCTCTCTCTCCTTTTGATTAAAAAAGGAAAAGATTGATGCACAGGTTTTCCAAATCCACTGTAAGCGGATTTGTTAGAATTATTGGAAGGTTTGAGGTTCTTTTGTTTTTCCTTTTTATGAGGAGAGGAAAGTTTATTTGTTTTGGTTTGGTTTTTTTGCGGTACGCGGGCCTCTCACTGTTGTGGCCTCTCCCGTTGCAGAGCACAGGCTCCGGACGCACAGGCCCAGCGGCCATGGCTCACGGGCTCAGCAGCGCTACAGCATGTGGGATCTTCCCGGACTGGGGCACGAACCCGTGTCTCCTGCATTGGCAGGCAGACTCTCAACCACTGCGCCACCAGGGAAGCCCGAGAGGAAAGTTTTTTGATTAAAAATAGAAAAACACAAGTAGATATTCTAAATAAGGTCCTGTCAGTTCCTGGATAGATAAGAGAGATGAAGAGAAAAGTTTGTAATATAGTTAACTGTTTAGATGCAGGAAGGAATTAATATTTAAAATGAAATATATAATGAAAGAATAAGATTTTATTAAAATAAAATAGAGAGGGGAAATTGCTCAGCATTTAACATTTTTTCTTTCTCCATTTGAAAGTGAATTGCTCACATTATAAGCAATTACGGGTTGTTCAAAATTGGAACAAAATTGGGTTGTTCCTGGATAAAACGATTCAAGTTAGGCGATTCAATAATAGGCATGTTAAAATGTGCTTATTCATTATATTTGCATTCTGGAATGTTTCCTAACTTTTTCTCTGAGAAAATCCTCATTCTATTATAATACTATTTATGAAGGACCTGAGGTGTAGACTTATGAGAACTTCTGTGTTTTTCCATTTTCCCCTGAGACTAATGGGATGAAAAGAACATAAAACATAGATTCCTTGGCCTTTGAATATGGACCAGTGAAGCAATTCCTTGGTACTTAATAATAAAACAATGTACACATCACCATGAGTGATTTTTCCATCTAAAACCTTGCAAAAATGTGTCCATTTATGTTCTTGGCTACCTGTTATCTCAATGGGAATGAAAAGATATGCACTGTGACCTCATATGTAAAGTCACTATGATTTTATTGTTATAGAATATTTAAAAATGGTTTGTTATATGGTTTAGGAGATTGATCTTTAAACATATTTTTAAATGGAAACCCCGTTTCGGAAATTGTAGTTTATTAGAAAAGTTCATTATTATCTTACTGTGTACATTTACTGTCTAGTGGCTGCATCTTCATTTTGCAGGTATAGTCCCAAATGCAGAAGGCTTGGGACTTGCAGAAGGTTCACTAATTCCATAGTTTCTAGTGATGGCAAAAGTTAGTCTTCATGGTTCATAGTCAACAGCAAGACCTGCTGAGAACCATTTTCTCCTTCTTGGTAACTGGTAACTGGCTCCAAAGGTCAAGGTATGAGTTACCTGTGTGTTTATTTTCATATTAGAATGGACTTTCAAGTTGGGTGAGGAGTCAGGAAATGTTTCTTTCTAACTAGTACTGTGCTAGATACTCAGGGAATTGACTAAGGCACAGTTCCCACCCATGAAGAACTCAATGTCTGGATGTTGAACCAGAGAAAAAGTACTGCTAAATCAATGTGCTACAGTGCGAGCACAGAGGAAGCAATCCCTGCTTGGGACTGGAGGAAGGCATCCCAAAGGAGGTGATATTTAAACTATCTTGAGGTCTGAATTTTTGAGGTGGTTGAGGGAGTCAAGAACATTCCATGCAAAAACAAGAGTCTTGGGTATTTGGAAATAATGGGAAGTAGCTTGTATTGGGATCATAGAGCAGAAGGGACCAGAAATTATTTTTAATTTTCTGTCATGGCCAGAAATAAGGCACGACCAGAGTTTGGATTTGTTTTTTTAAGGGTTTAGCTCTTTATAAATTTATTTATTTACTTTATTTATTTTATTTTTGACTGTGTTGGGTCTTCGTTGCTCTGCGCGGGCTTTCTCTAATTGCGGCGAGAGCGGGCTGCTTGCTCTTCATTGTGGTGCGCGGGCTTCTCATTGCGGTGGCTTCTCTTATTGTGGAGCACCGGCTCTAGGCACATGGGCTCCTTAGTTGTGGCATGCAGGCTCTAGAGCGTAGGCTCAGTAGTTGTAGCGCTCAGGCTTAGTTGCTCTGTGGCATGTGAGATCTTCCTGGACCAGGGCTTGAACCTGTGTCCCCTGCATTAGCAGATGCATTCTTAACCACTGTACCACCAGGAAAGCCCTGGATTTTTTTTTTTTTTCATGGATAATAGGTAGGGTAATACTGCCACATTTTGCCATTAAAAAAATTAGTTCTAGTAGACTGTAAAGCGTTGATTGATGGTGTGAGAGAGTAGTTGTGCACATTGCTATAATCCTAGATAAGGGTGATAAGGATGTAATCTAAGGCAGCTGCTATGAGAATGCTCAGGCCATGGAACCCAGGAGATGCTGGTGAACCATGGGTATGTGGGCAGTAGCAGTAGAGAAGGAAACTCAAGTACGGCATTTGGTTTGGGTAAATGAGTGAGTGGTGATTTCTTTATTAAAATAGAGAATATGTGAGGAGGAGCAGATTTTTTTTGTAATTTTTTTTTTTTTTTGTCCGTGCCTCGCGGCATGTGGGATCTTAGTTCCCCGACCAAGGATGGAACCCGTGCCCCCTGCAGTGGAAGTGCAGAGTCAAACACTGGACTGCTGGAAAGTCCTAAGGAGCAGATTTTGATCAGGCAATGAGTTTTTCTTTGGACATAATGAAGACAACTTAGACAACTTCTTATCATCTTCCCGAGTGAAAGGGAATGTGCTCTGAAGTCAGGGCCTCTTCCAAGAGGTCCTTTTCGAGTAAATTTCTTCACTTGATTACTGTGAGGAAAGAAATAAAAGTGACAGTGATGTTTGAAAAGACATATAAAGACATTAAAAGAGAAGACATGTTGCTCAGTTTCATTAAGTCCTACTCCAAGGATTCAATGATTTGGAAGTTAAGGACAGTGCAGATAATACTATCTCAGGATGAGCAAAGTTTTTATTAAAAATCTACAAGTATAAGTAAGAATATGGTAGATGCTTATTTGTTGAAGAGAGTACATTTTCAAGGTCTCTTCTCGGGGATTCTCTATCACTTTATAAATCCCTAAATTTGAATCCAAGTCTGTAAAGTGCCAATGTTTGGCCTTTTCATTAAGCCACAAAATGATATTCTTCATTGCAGTTAAATTTAGTTTTTTCAAAGATACAAAATGTCACAAAATTTGAAAGCTGTTTGCAAAACAAATATATGTCATCTTAGGGAAAATTAGAAAATGGAGATATTCTTACTTGCCTTCAGATCAGATGTATTAAATGATAGGATCTCCTTTGTGCAGGTATTTGGCCAAGTGTCTCAGCCTAAAATATATCCGAAATGTGTATTACCATGACCTACAGGTACCTATGCTAGACCACAGCAAGAAAGGATGTAAGATAATATACATGTCAATTATGAAAATAATTTTCTTCCTCTATATCCCCATTATTAACCCCAAACATTGTGAAAGATTGTTCTCTTGAGACATAAGGGGAGTAGTAAAACTAAATGTTTTCCTTTTTGTTTTCTATGGAAATTTAACCTTCTGTTTTCTATGTGTACACAGAGGAATAAATGTCACAATGCCAGAATTATTCCAAGGATTTGTATTATACTTTATACTTCAAATAAAGACATCTCCCTGTAGACCAGTTTGTATGAGTTTTTCCAGTGAGCATAAGAAAAAGAAAACTAAAACTAAGGTCAAAATTACCTTTTTGTGAAAAATATATGTAATAAAAATGCTCTTCATAAATCCTATAGAAATATCAATAGGACTTTTTCATAAGTGAATAAGATGATCTTGAATTTCAAAAAGCATAATAAAGTTATCAATAACCAAAAAGTTTGTAAAAAAGATGAAGAATAAGGGCAGACTTTCCTCATAGATCCAGATATTATGTAGTAAAATTAAAATCTGAACTATAACTTCATTAGTACCGAAGTTAGCTTAGTTTTAGCTTAGACATTTCTACCACAAACATTATCATGCTTAATTATCATAAAATCCATTGAGATAGGAATTGTTATGTACAATTTAAAGATAAGAAAATAGAATCTCAGAGAGATTAAATCTGTTGTGGTTTCCTGTTGTTATAAACCAGTAATAAATCACCACAAACTTAGTGACATATTTCTGTAGGTTGGAAGTCTCACTGGGCTAAAATCAAGGTGTCATATATTCAGCAGAGCTGCATTCCTTCTGGAAGCTCTAGGAGATAATCTGTTTCCTTGCCTGATAATCTGTTTCCTTGCCTTTCTTACCTTCCAGAGTCCACCTGCATTTGCTTGCTTATAACCCCTTCCTCTATCTTCAAAGCAGCCATGTAGCACCTTCAAACCTCTTTCTTTGACTTCGACACTCCTGGCTCCCTTTAATAAGACCCTTGTGATTATACTAGACTCACCCAGAAAACCCAGGGAAATCTTCGCATCTCAAGATCCTTAATCACACCAGCAAAGTTCTTTTTGCCATGTAAGGTACTATATTCACAGGTTTTGAAGATTAGAACGTGGACATCTTTGGGGAGGGACATTTTTCTGCCTACCGCAGCATCACTTCCTTAAAGTCAAACAATACAGAGGTGGCAGATTTTCTTTTCTCAAAATATAGTACTGTGTTTTGGGGTGATGAAAATATTCTAAAATTAGATTATTATGTCCACATTAGATTATGCATAACTTTGTGAATATACTAAAAAACATTTTGAATAGGTAAATGTTATGGTATACATATTATATCTCAAAAAAAGTTGTTTACAAACCTAGTAGTGTGATAGTGGAATAACAATAAATAATTTTTAAGCATCTCATGTGTGAAAAACATAGTGTTAATTATCAAATTATTGCTTTGTCGGCCCAGAGCAGAACACTCTCTTGGAAAATCTTCCTTTACAACCATGTCAGGTCAACTCCTTTCCCCTACCCACAGGTTGGGTCATTGCAGCTGAGCCATCTAATGGTCTGGTCCATAGTGTTCCATCTACAGATGAGAATGAACTCCAAGATGGACCAATCAATCTTCTATCCAAGGATTTTTCAGATTGAGCAAGAAGTAATGCCACTAAACTAAACTTGGATCCATTTGCCTACGTGCTATAAAGCCAATCTATTGGCACTGAGTTGTCGTGAAGGAAGGTGCAGTGTTTATTGCCGGGCGCCGAGCAAGCAGTCTAGGCAGCTAGTGCTTAAAAGACCTGAACTCCCTGATGGCTTTCAGGCAAAGGTTTTTAAAGCCAGGGTGAAGGAGGCAGGTTGTGGCCTGAGCCATCAGCTGGTGGACATTCTTCTGATTGGTTGGTTGTGAGGTAATCGGGAGTCACCATCATCAGCCTTCTGGTTTCAACTGGTCTGGGGTTTACGTGCTTGTGGTCAGCATGCAGTTAACTTCTTCCACCTGGTGGCGGTTTCAGTATCTGCAAAATAGCTCAAAGATATGGCTCAGAATATTATCTATAGCCCTGGAGGAACTAAAGTTTCTTGACTTTGTTTAATGGCTAAACTATTATTATTTTGTCGTGCTTGACTGTTATCCTTTGTTTCTGCATTTTCTCACCTCTCTGATTAAATTTGTTCTTTGGAACTTGGGGAAGGTCTAGGAGAGAGTTTTTCTACAAACATGAGGCAGGTGGAGGACGTGAGTGAGGGGATCTTTCCCGAGAAGGCCCCATAGGGTCCTGCTCAGTTACAATCTCCGATTTTCTTTGATACTCCTCATCTTTAGGGGGAACAGGTACAGGACAAGAAAGGGAATAACATTTTGGAGAGAGGTTAATCATAAACTCAGCAGAGTAGCTCTATTTTAGGGGGACTCCATTTCACTAAGATCTCTTTTGTCCCTTATGAATTGCTTTAAAAAAAAAAAAAGGAAATCTACTACTATCAGTGACTATTTTTCCTTCCCATGGTTCCCTTCACCTCCCAGCTATTTGCAGCAGGGAAGAATTAGAGCCACTTAGAAAGGAGACAACAGTTAAAACAGAGGAAACTTTCCGTCTTCCAAATTCCAACTTCCAACGTCCGTTGGGCCAGGGGCCCCTTATCGTTCCTGTTGTTCTAATATTATTTAAACTGATTAGAATTGGGTTTGATATTTGGAACAAAAGTTCTGTCTTCACTACCTTAGAGATTACTTGGGAGATATATATATATATATATATATATATATATATATATATACACATATATATATATACCTTTGTATATATACACACAAAGGTTTGGAAAGTTAAATAGAAAACTAAACCTGCAAACAAAACATGAAATCAAGTCTGTGATGAAAGTAAATATGAAAACAAGAGAATCTGTGATTAATTTCCAAATGCACAATATGTATAACCAGTTTTAAAATTCAGATAAATAAACAACACTGTGGTTTGGGTGATCTGAAAACAGTCCCTAGAAGGGAAGGATCAAGACTAGAATTAGACCTTGAAAAGTAGATATGTTGAGTTTTTCTCTTGGGCTTATCCATGACACCTTGTTTAAATGAATTTCCTTTGGAGAGAGATCTAAGAAAGATCCTTCAGAGGCAGATAAGACATGTCCTGAACAGGAAAGGGGAAGATAGGCAACTCATCTATGATTATAAAAAGATTTTGTTCAGATGCTAATATCTATGGACATATATTTTTATAAGAATAATGTCCTGTTTACCATTTTTTCCCTAAGTCATGTAATGAAAATGATAAATTCTGGCTTTTAACAAACTCAGTGAGACTTTTAAGCTGATGGAGGATTAATGGAATATTATCAGAGTCAAGTAAGGCTGGATTCTTGTCAGTGTTGCAGACTATCTTAGTTTTTTTTTGAAAAAATAATCACTCTAAGTTCCACTAACCCTTAAGAATATATGCAACTTTCAATCCACTTGTGTGGCTTTGATGTCTCATTTTATTCTAAACCCTGGTCTTGACTCATGAAACTCTATCGCATAACATGGAAAGCATTGACAAAATGACCTTAAAAGCTACCTAGTTTATCATAATTAATTTATTCTGAACCCCCCTTTTTTAACACATATCCCTGAGATAGTAATTTTTATAAATTGTGAAATCCCATGGGTAAGACCATAATCTTGCTCACTTCAACAGGGAATTGAAGTAGTCCTTAAGAGCCTTTCATCAAGATTTTTTTGCAAAATGAAAGAGGAAAAAAAAAATTAAGTTTCTAACACTGGGAGTTACCTTCATCTGGCTTTCCCAAAGGAAATGCCACCGATATCCTGAAAAATATATTTCTTTTGGTTTCTTCTGACTGTTTAACATGTAACTGAGAAATACAGTAGAATTGTAGAATGTTAGAGCAGAAAGAAATATCTCTGACGTTGTTTAATCCAATATACCTCTTTAACAATGCCAACACTGAGATCAAGAGAATCTGTGAGTCTGCCAGGGCAGGGACTGAGCCGCACCTAGAAAAAGACTTTCTTAACTTCCAGGGGAAGGATTTTTAGATGAACTCATGTTCCTTTCCTCGAAAACTATCATTAAAATATGGAATTAAAAAAATTTAAACGGATTTTAATATAATGTTTCCATATGTGAAATCTTAACTGCATCATTGATAGGCAAGTTTTTCATCAGAGAAATTGAAGTCAGGCGTACATCAACACTGATGTTTTTAATTTCAAAAGAACACAACTCTTTAAAATGACATCAAATATTTACATGACTTTGTAATAAGATAGGGAATAACAGTGATAATATTTGCTACCAGAGAATTTCACTGATTATTTCATTGAAAAATACTTAAAGGAGCCATTGAATTTAAAGACAAGCATTTTATTTACAAAAAGATTAGTGCTGAAAATGTGTTGACCTTTTCACTGATGACAGAATGCAACTCAGCAGATATATAAAAACAAGCACATTTACCCTTTACATATCATTAAAGTAAAGGGAACTTTTTTTTACAGTGAATGAGTAAGTAAACAATTTTGGGAAAAATTGATATTGTGGAGAATATTTGGAAAACAGATGTTTGGAAATATTTCCATTAATATGTGACATTATGGCTGAAAAAGGATATGTGTGTCACCTATAAGATTGTTTATAGTTGCAAACTTTAAAACTTTTCAAATAGAATTTTCTACACTATTTAACATCTTTCAGATGAAGAGTTTGAATCCTTTTGTTAAATTTTTTTTTTTAACCCAGTGTCTACATCAAGGTGACATCAAGGTGAACTGAATTGCCTGTCTGAATTTCAACAAGTTTGGCATAATTGGTGTCTGGGAATGAAACATGAATTTCATATTTTAATAACTAAGGATATTGATGCACTTAATCCATTTGTATCAGCATATTTTTGAAGTATCTTTTTCATCTATGATAGCTGTTAAAATTAAGCATTGAATCAATTGAACTTAGAACCCAAGCCCTCAAAATATTATATCACCAAATGTTATACGAAGATTAAAATAAGATGATTTCACCAAGCAAGAACAAAAATGTTTATATTATTAATAAACACAATAAAATGTCATGTTGGTTTAAAAAAAATGACAAAAAACTATCATTAAAATATTGCTTAATTCGAAGTGTTTCAGAGAAAATTTTTCATGTTTGTTTTATTTCAGCCAGTACATAATCCATAATCGGTCAGAAGTTGGAAGCATCTTGTATTTTTGTTTTTTACTTTGGTATCTTCTAAAATATTTATATGCAATAAGGATAGTGTTAAAATTTCATCACACATGATTTGCAAAAGTCTTGGATGAAAAACTTTAAAAACTACAATAAAATTCAGGGGATTTCTTAAAGACATGCAATCTAGAAGCCACAACACAAAACATAAACACTTTAGACAATATAAAGAATGTGTAGGTAAAGATCAAACTCAATAATTAAATGATAAATTTGGAAAATATACACTATATCAAAGTTGATGTTATCAACAGGAGTTATTGTATCTGTTCCAAGCAGACCCAGATATAGGTTACATCTCTTTCAGGCTACCTTTCAGTAGAGAGGGAGCTAGAATCCCCAGGCTGGTCCAGCCCAGTCACTGGCAGCCTCTTAGTCCATTTATACCATGCTGACATACAATTATAATTTCCTGAGTGTCATGAACTGAAAAGCACTGGAAAGCCCTGTTCTATAATATACAAAGAGGTCTTGCTTATCATGAAAATGTCAAACAGCTCAATAGAAAAATGCATATAAAGACAATTCACAAAATTGTATATCCAAATTGCCAATGTAAAAAATTTTGTATTTCTTTAGTAACCACGAAAATGCAAATTGAATTCAAAGCTAGATATCTGTTTATACCCATAAGGCTGGCAAAAATTAAAACGTACAGTGAAGTCCATTGCAGGTAAGGAGGCAAAGAGAATATTCTCATTCATTGCTGGTGATTAGGTAAAAAATGTCAGCACTTTTGGAAAAATGATCTGGCAATGTCTCTTAAGCTTTAAAATATACACTTATTTTGAAATAACAATTCCACGCTTGGAAATACATTCCATAACATAAAACCACCTGCATTGATTTGTACACTCATACATACACATACTTAATACTTATTGTACTATTACATATTATTTTTCAAAGTAAAAATTAGGAACCAGTATGAACAGATAAACAAGTGTTATTAATAGGAAATTCTTTGTTCAGTGTAAAATTAACCTGAAATATGATAAACCATTTTGTAAGAGTTATATCAATATATCTAAGAAAAGACTTTTAAAATTTAATTTATTCTTTTTTTTAAAGAGGTGAAATTCTTTTTTATTGTGACAAAGTAAAGACTCATTTAGAATGAGAAATGAGGGCTTTTATTAAATGCCAGCAATCTACAATAATATTGATTTTTTTGTATCTAACTTTATTGATTTTCTTGTATTTATTGAAATAACTTTCAGATGTAATATTTAATTTTGAACCATAAATTTTTTAAAATTTTATTTATTTATTTGTGGCTGCTTTGGGTCTTCATTGCTATGCATGGGCTTTCTCTAGTTGCGGTGAGTGGGGGCTACTCTTCGTTTCGGTGTGTGAGCTTCTCCTTGTGGTGGCTTCTCTTGTTGCGGAGCACGGGCTCTAGGCATGCAGGCTTCAGTAGTTGTGGCACATGGGCTCAGTAGTTGTGGTTCGTGGGCTCTAGAGTGCAGGCTCAGTAGTTGGGGCACACAGGCTTAGTTGCTCCACAGCATGTGGGATCTTCCCAGGCCAGGAGAGGCCAGGGCTTGAACCTGTGTCGCCTGTATCGGCAGGCGGATTAACCACTTAACCACTGCGCCACCAGGGAAGCCCAAGCTATAACATTTTCATCTACACAGTTATATTGGGAGATAGATAGCGTAACTTGCCTTCTTTTTTATTTAAAGGGAATATATTTTTATCTCTGTACAGGTTACCTGGTCAAAGCTGGTACCATGATGGACCTGTCTGGCAGGAGCTGGAGCCCTGAAGGGGATGCAGCTGCTGTGGGAGATGTCAATCAGGACCGAGAGGTAGGGGAGAAATTTCCTAGGTTTTTCCTTTCATCTCTCCTTCCAACCTCCTTTAAAATCTTTAATATGGTAACCCCAACCAGAAATGCAGTAGAAATTCCTCCTGCAATATAAAGCAATGGCTCTGAAAGCAAATTGGCTTAGGACTGGTATTACCTTCCCTTTGGGTCAGATGATAAATTTGCCAGCTTTTTTCATCTTTTCTCTCATCATCTCCAAGATGTTTTCAGGTGATCTCCAGAATTAGATTTTTTATTTTATTAGAGTCTTATTTCCTTATAGAATTTTTGGGAACTTTTGTTTTGTAACAGTTCCAAGAGGAATCTTAACCTCATGTAGACTTTCATTAATTTTATTACACACCACAATTTTTTATACCACTTCTTTGCCGTTCTCAAACACTTTTTTTTACAGTTCTTATTTTTTTCTTTTCTCACAAATGATCCCTCAGGTAGGTGGCACATTCTCTTTCCTTTCTTAGCATATTTTTGTTTTTGTTTTTACTTAAAGAAGAGAATTCCAGTGAGAAATAGACTCTTTCCTTTTAAGGGCTACTTTTTTCTGCTTGGAAGCGTGAAGATTTTATTTTCAAATTTGGTATTGAAATTTAAAACAAACAAACAAAATGAAAACTTTAGCTTATCACCTGAAGAAGTTTTTTGATCTGAGGCTTCGATTCTGTCTTTAGTTTAGGGATATTTTTCTTCTTTGATTATTGCTTCTCCTTGATCTTGATTCCTTTTATACCTATATTAAATATCCTATTCACTGGCATGTTCTTAACCATCGATGAATTAATGCTGACTTTAGTCTGGACTTGTGTGCAGTATTTTTAACAGAAAGTCCCTGAAATTTCTGTGATGTGTATGACTCCATTTATATAGACTTTTTCTAGATATTTTTGTGGTTGTCATTTTAGAGGGAACTTGGAAGAGAAAGGGGTTAAATATCTGCCTTCAAATCACCATTCCAAACAAGAAGTGTGTCAATAAAATTTAAACATTATTAGTCATACCATTCTCTCAAAATACTGTAAGAGGACATGGCTATTTGAGCAAATGTCGAAGTCTTCTCTCCCTAAGGGATTTCCAAGTGGTAGAAGATGGGGAAAAGACCTTCCTTCAGAAATTGGGGGAACTGAGGAATCTAATTTCTAATTAATCTCCAGGGCTCTTTGGTGTCACTGGTGTTATAGTCTGTGTTATTGGTGTGAACTAATCCATCTCTTCATCTGGATCGTAGTGTCTCATTGGTGTGCTGTGATGTCAAGCTGAGAAAGAACTTGGCCCAGTGGAATAGCTTTGGAGATGGACAGATTCTTGGCTCTTTAAGCAAGAACTCTGATTCCCATTTATTTAACAAATATTTGTAGAGAGCATAATTTTTATTAGGAACTCTTCCAGGCACTGAGCTATCGAGATGAACAAAACAATCCTAATACCCTATGGTGATTACATTTTAGTCAGGGACAAAGACAGATGATTAAAAATTATAATGTCAAAGATAATGTCAGGTATTGATGAATTCTCTGAAGACAAATAAAGCAGGATTGGGGATAGGGAAAATAAGAGTTTGAAGAGGAGGTGAGGGATCTATTTTAGATAGGATAGTCTGGGTGGCCTGGGAGAAGGGCATTGCTAAAGGAGGAGCTTATTTAGAGCATTTGAGAAACAGCAACAAGGCAGGAGTGGTCACACTTTGATGATTTAGGAAGAGAGTGGCAGAGCCGAGAATGGAGTAGGATCTCTTAGGCCTTGTTGCCATGGCAAGGAGTTGAGATTTTTCCTTAAGTGTAATAAAGGGAAAACGTTGGAGAAATTTACCCAGGGGAGGAGATGAATTGACTTGTACTTTGGAAAGATTAGTCTGGCTGTTGATTGAGGAGACAAAGGTAGAAGCAGGGGAAGGAGAAGGTGGAGTGGGAGTGAGGGAGAGGCTAACAGTGGTGCCTGTGACTTTACCTTGAGAGTAGTGATGGAGTGAATAAACCCTCATCAGATAACAGAGTACTTGGTAGGGACAAGTTTTTAATAAATAATTCTATTATCATCAAGTCTGTATTAAATAACCGTATGTTCAGTCATGACCAAAAAGGATAAAAAGTAGAAACAATTTTCTCCTAGACCTTATAAGACAAAATTAGAAGGTATTAAAACAAGCGCTGTAAGAGTCTTCATAAAGAGACCATAGAAGAATGTCTATAAATTGGCAAGAAAAAGAAAAACCCAATGGAAAAATGGAGAAAAGGAACTAAGAGGAAGAATGTATGGGTAATAAACATAAGAAAATATAATCAAATCTATTGTTAAATCAGGGAAATTAAAGTTAAAATTACAAAGAAATAATATCACACCCTCCTGTTTGGCAGAAATTTAAAAGTTTAGCACTAACAGGTACTGGCAAAGATATGAAGAAATCAAAACATTTATGCACACTGCTGGTGGAAGTCTATATTGGTAGAAACATTGCAAAACAATATGTCATTATATAGTAAATTGGAAATTGCTGTTTCCCCATGACTAGAAATTCTGTTCCTAGCTATATACTCTACAGCAGTTGTCCTTAAAGTTGGTCCCTGGATGTGCATCATCCACATCACCTGGGAACTTGTTAGAAATGCAAAATCTTGTGCTCTGAGATGGTTAATTTTACGTGTCAACTTGACTGGTCTAAGGGATACCCAGATAGCTGATAAGACATTTCTGAGGGTGTTTCAGAAGAGATTAGTATTTGAATCAGTAGACGAAATAAAGAAGTCGGCAGGCATCATCCAATCTGTTAAGAGCTCGAATAGACCAGAAAGGCAGAGGAAGAGCAAATTCTCTCTTTCTCTCTCTCTCTTCTTGAACTGGTATGTTCATCTTCTCCTGTTCTTGGACATGGGGGCTTCTGGTTCTTGGGCCTTCCAACTTCAGGACTTCCCAGGAATGCTCCTTCATCTCCTTCTTCCCCTTCTCAGGCCTTCTGCTTTGGAATCAGTTATACCACCAGCTTTCCTGGTTCTCCAGCTTGCAGAGGGCAGATCATGGGACTTCTTGGCTGCCATAACTGTGTGAGCCAATTCCTATAATAATTCTATATATATATATATATATTCCTATCTTGATGGAGAACCATAATACAGGCCCCATCCCAGACCTACTGAACTGGAAACACTGAAATTGAGGCCCAACAATCACAAGCCCTCTAGGTGATCGATACAGCTAAAATGTGAGAACCATTACCCCAGAGAAAGATATGTACCAGGAAACATGTACAAATGCATGGTTTATAGCATCTCTGTTTATAATAGCAAAATACTGAAAATAATTGTGGTTTCTATTAATAATAGAAGTCATAAATGAATACTGTATAACAGTGAAATGAATGAACTATAGCTAAACACAACATGCATAAATCTCAGAAATATAATAATTAGTCAAGAATAAGGCAGAAAATTATAAGTGAAAATATAATAATTGCACATATTACTAAAACTAAAGAGTACCTTATTGAAGGAAATAAATATATATAAGTGGCAAAAGTGGTAAAATGCTATGGAAGAAATAAGGGAGCAATAGACAGAAAATTCAGGGAAGTGGTTATCTATGAAGGAGCTGAAAAGTGGGTAGGAGCAGAGAGGAGCTCTCAGGAGTCTTCAAAATGTTGGTAAAATTTCATTTCCTAAACTGGGTGAGATGTGGGGTATTCATTGTATATGGTGCTTTGTACCCTACATGTACTTTATTAGTACTTGTTTTTAATTGCTCAATATTTGGTAACAATAATAAAAAGGACAATACTAGTAACAGAAATAAAGCATATGAACAAAAAGAGACTATGGAGAAAAACAGTGGACAACTTTCCCTGAGGTATTCACGCTGTTAGGAAGCATATAAAAAAGAAGTTCAAGAATGAAGCAATTTGTATTCACGGTTCTTCTTTTCTCATCTTTCCTTTTCCTCCATGCGTAAGTTCAGTCATGAAAAGTAATACTTATTTTAAGTGCAAAGCCAAACTGATTCTTAAAAAATGGCACAGATAGAAAATGCACAAATAACTAAGACAAATAAGCCCGGAAAAGCAGAAAGTAAATCTTAAAAATGTTATTGATAAGTCCAAATACTCTAATTCAATTAAAAATAGTAAGATCTAGCCAGTGACTGAAAATTATATTGGCATATTCCCTGAGTTTTCATGAAGCAAGGAAGAGCTGTAATCTCTGCAAGAAGGGCAAGTGACAGAGGATATTTTGTTAACAACATGCTTTGTACTTGGGTAACACTATAGAAACATTGCCTCCTTGTCATAGACTCTGAATCGCTGTTTATATAGGAAATAGGATTAAAATGCATGCTGGTCATCCACACAGCACACATATATGCATTTCAATTCAAGATGACTGATTATTACAATAAAATATTATTCTGTACATAAGCAGAGGAAATTTCTTTTCTTCTATAATTACATTTAGGCACTTAAGGATGGCAAGTTTCAATTACAAAAGGAAGAGTTAACCATTTCTGTCTCATTTGGAAGTATGCTGTCGTTTGAGTAGTATTTTATTTTGTCAACTAAGCAAGTGAAGAGAGGTGTGTGTGTCCGACAAAGAAACAAACAGATTCTATGTGAAATATTTCAAAGAGTACTTCTGAGACGTGAGTTATTTTGCCAATCGCATAATGTGCTGTTTTGCCACAGAATAAGATATCTTCTCTATAGGATGACAGGGACAATAGAAACTTTACGTGGATTTAAATTGTGTGTTGAAAAATGTTTTTTTAATAATAATTGGGTATAACAAAAATGAATAAAAAATTATTAAAAATAAGCATATAAATAATGGTGTTTCAGCACTGCTAGAGTAGAAGAATAGTTTTTTCTGATATAATTTCTGTTGGCTTTTGCAGTTGAAAACCTAGACCATGAGCATTTTTCCTTTAAACTGTGTAAATTTTTTACTGAGTTTATTTGAAGAGCTGAAAAGCAAAGGAATTTTAAGGATCTGGATTCTTGGGATGTCTAACTGAGGGCAGTCATTGAACTTTGGGTAAATTCTAGAAAGGGCATTGAACCTGTGTCTTACGGAAGAAGTTTGTTATCAAATGATTAGGCTTTTTGTCAATGCTTTAGTTTAATATGAGGTAGTTTCTCAAGCTGTATAAGGAATAACACTGATATCTAGCTGTATCTCATTACCAAATTAGCAAATATTAAGTATAAACTTTAAATTGTTTAAAGACAATTTTCTAATGAAGCCATCATCTATTAGTGAAATACAAAAACAAAACACTGACACCTAACTGTATTTCAATACCAAATTAGCAATTATTAAAAGTATGGGGGGCTTCCCTGGTGGCACAGTGGCTAAGAATCCTCCTACCAGTGCAGGGGACACGGGTTTGAACCCTGATCTGGGAAGATCCCACATGCCGTGGAGCAACTAAGCCCATGCACCACAACTACTGAGCCTGGGCTCTAGAGCCCGCGAGCCACAACTACTGAAGCCCGCACACCTAGAGCCCATGCTCCGCAACAAGAGAAACCACCGCAATGAGAAGCATGCGGGCACCGCAATGAAGAGTAGCCCCCGCTCGCTGAAACTAGAGAATGCCCACGTGCAGCAACAAAGACCCAATGCAGCCAAAAATAAATAAATTAAATAAATAAATTAAAAATATATATATATGGGGGCAGAGAGGATGATCAAAAGGAAAAACTAGAAATATAAGAAAAGCTTTAAGTCATAAAGAGGGCATAGAAACCAATTAAGAATTTAAACATAGAGAAATGCTTAAGCAGATTGTTGCATAGCTATTTGTGATGAAATATAAAGCCATATAAATGAAGTTTATGAAAAACTGTATACTAACATAGAAAAATCTAAGTGATAAAGGTCACATAAACAATTTAAACAATGCAATCATAACTATGCAGTAAAAACCCCATGCCCCCCCACTAATAATGAACAGGAAGGAATATGAATAAAAATTAACATAATAATAGTTGTCTCTAGATGATGGAAGTATGTATGATTGGTTTTTCAGCTTTTCTGTGTTGTCTAGGTTGTTTATAATAGGAATGTGTTACTTTTACAACAGAACAACCTATTAAACTTTTTAGAAAGAAAAAGTCCAAATCAACAATACGTTAAAACAGCATAGAAAATTTCCAAATTTTGGGGTATGAGTATATTCAAGAGAAAATGTTTATTTTTTATATTTAGATGATGTTTTTTTCCCTATTGGATGGTGAACTATTTTTTTTTCTGACATCAGTTAGTATGCATTTGCCAGAAATGCAGAAGTGATTAATGGTGGTCCTGTATATAAACCATCCAGGTGATGCGGAGTCCACTAGAAACTCCAGAGCCCTGTGATGGGAAAATTTGTCTGTCAGTTTACTAATGACTAGTCTTTTAAGCTGTGTTTGTGTTTTAAAACACAAAATGCTTTCATGTTCACAAAATGTTCTGGGATAGATTTCGTATATTAGATTTCCCTTACAGCTATGAATGGCAAAGTTAAGAAATTGTTCTCTTATGTTCCAAATGATGCTAAACCTCACTCTGAGTGAACATGGTGATCTACTTGTATCGATGGTTCTTGAACGCTATGCTTCCTTGTTCTGATATTTCCTGTGTACACAGGCAAGTACCACCAGATTGATAAATTGTCTTTAAACTTTTTGATGGAGAAACAGGAAGAACAAGAAATAGATGTTAATGGAGGAGGGAGGAAGAAGAAATTATATTGGTTAGTACATTGAAGTAAAAGATAAAATTAAAGGATCACAATAAAATTATATGTAATTTGGAGACGTTCCTTCTTAGCTTGGTTGAAGGGAGGGCAGGTAAATTAAATTTCAGATTAAGTTACAGCTCAAATGTCAAAGTATTTAAAAAGGACCAACAAGGTTCATTTGAACTAAATTAGATTTGACTCTGCAATGGACTAAGAAGTATACGTTGTTTTTAACAAACAAATAGTTTCGTGAGTTAACTATGTGTGTGACATCACAACTACAAATAGTAATAATGTAACACTGTTACTATTTGTAGTTGTGATGTCACATACATAGTACTAGATGAACTTCAAAAATCATGAGAACCTATCAAATAATCAGTGGTGGAAGGAGGCAGGGTAAGAATTCTATTCTTTGTAAAATTAAGGGGAAATAAACTTGGGATTATAAATTGGAGGGCACCTAAGAGCTGATGGGGGTCTTTTTCAAGGGTTATCCTAGAAATAGTGCAGTTGATGTGAGTAAAGCGCTCCCTTGGTTTCTACTTCACCATGTTTAAGTCTGAACCAAGAAAATATGTTGGGACATTATTTTTCTTAGTGTTTTTTTCTTTTTATCATTCATCAACATCTTAACTTTCTAAGCTCTGTTTTACCCAAATGTGTCCCTAAAATGCATTTTTTATATAACCTTCTGCTAGATGGGTTGGCTTGAGGTCCATTTGAAAGGCTTCTAAACTCTCCTACATTGACTACCAGAAATTTTCAGTTTATAATGTCATTTTTCTTGAAAGTGTAACAAAAATCATTTTAGTTTGATAAGTCTTTCTTAAAAATTAGATATACAGTTGACAACAACAAGGGTTTGAATTGCATGGGTCTACTTAATGAGAATTTTTTCAGTAAATGCATACTACAGTGCTGCATGATCTGAGGTTGGTTAAATCCACAGATGTGGAACTGCAAATATGGAGGACTGACTATAAGTTATATGCAGATTTTCAACTGCCTGGGGAGTTGGTGCCCCAACCCCCTTACTGTTCAGGGGTCAACAGTAGTTGAATGCTATCATTCATTTGTATTTTAGTGTAAATTCATTAAATCAGATAATAACCAGTTTTTTAAACTTTTAAAATTGAAATTTAATAAGCATACAGTAAAGTGCAGAGATATTAAATGTACAGCTTGATGATGTTTCTCAAAGTGAATAGGTGCATCATTTTTACAGCTATATATTTCCCTCTAAGTACAGCTTTGGCTGCTTTCTTCTTTTTTTTTATTTTTGGCCACAATGTGTGGCATGTGGGATCTTAGTTCCTGGACCAGCAATCAAACCTGTGCCCCCTGTATTGGAAGTGCAGAGTATTAACCACTGGACTGCCAGGGAAATCCCTGCTTTGGCTTTTCCACACATATTAATTTGTTGTATTTTCATTATTCATTTCAAAGTTCCCAATGCAATTTATTTTTTGATTCAAGATTAAATGTGTGTTGCCTAATTTTCATTTTGAGAACATTTTAGTTACCTTTTTCTTGTTAATTTCTAGTTAAATTCTACTGTATCCAGAGAATATGCCATATACAATTTCAGTCCTTTGAAATTTTTTGAAAGTTTCAACAAAATTTGCTTTATGGCCCAGAAAAGTATTTACTTTAGTGACTACTCTATGTGCATTGAAATGAATGTGTATTTTCCAGGTTTGATAAGCATGTTGTTAAAACATATGTTCCTACTGACTTTGTGTTCCCTCTTTATGACAATGATTTTGTATGGGTTTTTTTGAAGTATAGTTTATTTACAATATTAAATTAGTTTCAGGTGTACAGCATAGCGGTTCAATATTTTTATAGATTATACCCCATTTAAGGTAATTATTAATACAAAACAATAGCTATATTTTCCTATGCTGTACAACATATCCTTGTTGCTGTGACCACAGTTTTGTAACATCATTTTCCATTGAAATAATATAAAGGTAACAATGTTTCCTCTAACATGATTGATTTATAAACCTTCATTCAGCAGTACAGAGATTTTAAATACTTACATTTGAAAAACAAAGCAAAACACACCTGACCAGGAATAAACAGATCAATATCTAATTACATCCACATCTACATCTTTAAACATGTTTTTTAGCCTATTTGGAAGGTATACCTCTGGTGTACGCAGTGTTTTCTTATTAAGTACAAAATGAGTAGCATGTGCTGTTGGAACCCTGCCCTTATCCCCTTCCCGTCTTACCACTGTAGTTCATTACAGCCTAACTTCCAACTGCCTGATGGCTTTCACTGGCTTCTGGAGACTCCTATGCTCACTTGTCAATCAGACCAATAGTCCTTGGATTTAATGACTCCCAGAAACACCCCTTAACCGATGATAGATGGGACTTGTTGTATAAATACCCCAGTTTTCTTCCCCACTGAGTGGGGTAACTCAGAGTCCCTTGCTTCCCACTGGATATCAGAGTTTGCCAGTGTGATGAAGCTCTAGTGGGTCCCTTTGTGGTAACTGACTTGGTAACCAACACTACTTGTTGCCCTTTCTTCCCTTATTTCCCCTGTCCCTACTTGTGGTTTCTTAGCGTCAACTCCAAAATAAACTACTCACACTACCTTGTTACAGAATCTGCTTATGGCAAAATTCAAACTAAGATATTTTGTTACAGAAGTGATTCAAGGAAGCAGATTCTTAGAATGGGAATTTGGATTTAAATATTTACCAGCCACATGGTGTAAAAGAACCCATCGTTGGTAACAAAGGATAGTATTAAACCCTGGCATATTAAAGCATCACAAATATTAAATAATTGTGACAATTACTAAATATCTCACCTATAGTGAATTAACATGGGGTACAGGAGAAAGAAGATATGTTGGTTTGTGCAGTATCTTTAGCATTTGAGTCACATGGGGCAATGTGACTAGGGATTGTGGAGTTGATTAATTGTTGTTAAGTGCCATCAGTGTCTTGAAGGAAGAAATTGGCAAGTTCAGGTCAGTCAGTTAACTCAGAGCATGGCATCTCCTATAGCTGATGATCAGACTGTGTTTAAGATTAGTGATTGTGACAGTAACAAGGTTTCAAACTAAGGTGAATTCCAGTCCCACCATCTGCCTATGTAAAGTCAGAAAGCATGTAAGTAGGACTGGGGCCCTGTGAGCTGAGATCGGGTCATTGCTGAATGAGCTTGAGGTGGACCCTGAGGTAGATGTGCTGCAAAGTGATGCTGTAAACAGCCAATGAGGAACTGAGGGCTGCCAACAACCATGTGAGTGAAATTTACAGTTTACGGTGGCTTATTTATTAAACACAGTGAATGTTTTAGAGGTATTTATTTGAAGCAATTAACCAGAATTTTAAACGATGTATTATTTTTTAAATATAAAACACTACTTTGAATGTGGCTTTGTAAAAACAGAAAAAAAAGAAGGAAAAAAAGCAAAGAGAAAAAGATAAATAATTGCATCCCTAGAACCAGATCTTTTTTCATTGAAGAAAGAATGACTTCTAGGTGTTACTTGTCAGTTGAATTCCATGTAATTATGGGACTATGCCTTTCCTTCTTGTAGTCATCGCTTTTCTACTTCTTTCTTTACTAGTCAAAATGCTGACATATTTCACATAATATATTTGCTCTTTGATGTATAGTGCCATGAAAATTTGTCAGCTGACTGTTTAGTTAGGTGTAATAGAATTAAGATGATACATTGTGAGAGACACTATTTAGAAGGGAATATATTAAATTTTCATGCAGTTAGCTGGATAACTACATCATTAACTTCATATTTATGCACGTTCTTCTGTATTCCTCCTGAAGAGTCAGTAGCTTGAGACTTGGCCCAATAGCTACTAACAGGCAAGTTTCCTGCAAGGATAAATGCTACAAATAAAGCATCTTGTTTTCCATTAAGTTACATTCAAATATCCATGTACTGTACCCTGTAATTAAGTCAAATATCAATTTTAATCACTTCATCCTTAGTACATAATTTCTGTAATGCAATTGCATCAGTATAATATCGAGCAGCTAAAATGCCCTAGTTAAATGGAATTTTAACTGCTGGAAATTGAAACACAGAGAAAATCACCATACCTGCACTCAGGCAGTTAAGCTGAGAGATTTATGTTTGGGAAAGTGAGGGTAGAGAGACTGGTTTAATTTGCATATTTAACAAATATGTCGTAAGGCCAATTTACAATGTCCCTCTTAGTCTATGCCTATGGTTTTGAAATAAGGCTCTGACTGTGACATGATTTAGAGAGTTGAAGAAATTCCTTCAATTAAGACTCACACTTATTGGCTAAAAAATTGAGCCTAAAATTAAGTTTGAATGCTGTTATCCCAGAAGATAGATTAATTTTGGGGAAAAAAGTATCTTCAGTTTTCTAGCTTTCCAAGAAAGGAGTTTGACTGTGCATGTATTATTTAAACTACAACTTGCAGCTCTTCAATTAGAAGCAATTTCAAATGTCAGATTTAAAGTCTAGGCAACATCTCCCAGAACTGTGGCAATTGCCTTGTATATCACTTGGCAATAGCTTAACTCTTAAGTCTAGAGGAAAATATTTTGAGTAGAAACAGAAACTGCTAAATAACTACTAGTGTCACCGTATTTTCTTTATGTTGACACATCAGCATATTAGAAAAAATGTCTGGTCCTATCTTGGATGTTGCTAGGCTTAAAAACTCCTGCTGCTTTCTTCAACGGGCTTGCTCAACATTCACCCTGGCATGCTTCCAAGAAATGGAAATCATCTGTAAGATGTCATGTAGCTGGTGGTTCCAGAGCCTTGATGGAAAATTTACAATTAGAAAAAAAAGGAGAAAGTTTTGAAAATCCATGAATAATTCATCTGACAATTTAGCACAAAATATTCAGCTGAAATACCTCAGCATTCTATGTACAAGTGTGTGCTAAAGCCACTCCTTTTTCTTAGGAGAGAAGCTAAATAGTTTGCTGGGCACATCTTTCTTGTTGATGGTAGGGATCCTTTCAGAATCCAACTTGAAACTCCCATTTAGATTAGGTTCATCCTCATAGTTTTTGAATTATTGATTACTTGAAGGCCAAGCCATGCCAATCTGTGTCATAGATGCATAATTTATCATGATATTTAAAAGCATGTGTATCTGAAAGGCTTCTGGAACTTTAATCCGATGCCTAATGACAACACATTTTCAGCTTTTTTATGTTTTCAAAGTCTTGGCAAAAAGACAGGGCTTTCTGGTGCAGTGGCCTCACGTGAGAGCTCAGCGTCTTTTAATGTTCCCTTTCTCTCTTTGAATTTTTATACTTTTCCTTTTCTTTCTGATTTGGCTCTTTTTTTTTTTTTTTTTTTTCCTTTTCCAGAGTCCTTCACAACACTATTCTTTCTTTGGTTGTCTTTGTATTTTTTTTAAGACTTTATTTCACAGGCCTCTCCATGGTGCCTCACATATTTTCTTTGTATCTCTCTTCTTTATGTCCTTCTTTTATGCATTCTGCCTTCTTGGATTTCTGCTGCTTGAGAAAACCCTTTCAGCCATTTATTTCCTATTTATTGTCTTACTTTTCTTTGTAGTGAGAGCCTAGTTCAGCTCTTACTGGTCTGAATTTTGCCTCAGATGCTTCTAATATTTGCTGCTCCACAGTGAAGAAAAGGGGTAGAAAGTGGCAAACTTCCTTTAACTGCTCTTGCTGGAATGATAAAGTGGAGGGGGGTGATTTCAAAACCAGGGGTGATTCAAGCCTTCCTCTTCCCCAGAGGTCAAGTCAGCCAGCATCACAGTGAGGCCTCCACCTTCCCACTTCCTGGCTCCTAACCCTGACAATGGCAACTCCACACTTAGTTGCAAACTGACAGAAAATTCCAACTCAGCAGAGGGTCAGAAAAGAAAAAGGGGCCAAGAATGGCTGGTGAGATGGAAGGAGATAGGTAAGCTCCTTCAAGGGATGAAGGGCAGGCACAAACTTAAAACTGTTGGGGAAAAAAAAAAAAAAACACCCTGTGTTTCCATTTTAAATGCCTTTTTGGTTTTTGTCTCAGTTGTTTTGAACCTTTCTTCTAAGGCAAGGCTTGAGTAATCTTTCTTAGTATGTAATCTTTCTTAGCTTCTTGATCCTGGGTTATGTAAATTTATCATGAAGAGTTATTGTTTTACGTGTGCAATACAAATCAGAACCCATGTTTAACTTTCCCCACCGTTTTCTACGGACGTGACTGCTGGCTAGAAGAGTCTCATAAAAGAACAGTATTCATAGAGATACATGTGATGGCAAATTTAGGCCTTTATGCATAACTTTTTTTAGATAGAATTAAATACATTTTTTGAGAGGATGCCTAAGGGGGATATATTTAAAAATAAAGTTTATAATTTGATTCAACATTCCTGCATACTTTATGTAGCATGCCTGTGAAAGGACCCTGGGGTTAGTGAAGATAACTTGATACATTAGCAGTATTAAATCTTTTAATAAAATTTTTATATGTAGCTGTTCTATTTCAGAAGATCCAGTTTGACCCTTGGTGGATGAAAATCCGTCTAATGCTGGCCTTTACTTCTTGTAACAGGGAAAGGCTTCTGTTGGCAGGATGCCCTCTTATGTGGCTTCCAGGCTTCCAGACTGTGTCTTTACACCATCTGCTACTGACTTCTTAGTCAAGAGACAGAGTTTTCTCTCTACATGAATTCAAAGGTTCTTGAAGATCCATGCGCCCAGGCTACATTTGAACTAAGGGGCCTGGAATCCCCAGCACAGACAACTGGTTGAGCTCTCAATTCCTCTGTTAAGGGGGCTCGAATGTGAGCTTTTCTATGAAGCCTTTCTTAGCAAACTCCTAACCAGGTAAATTGACCACTCACTTATTTGGTTCTCTGTATTCTGCACACTTTTCAATCACAGCCCCTAGAACACTAGAACGTCTGAGGTTGGGCTTGAGACAAAATAGACATTCGGTATTTGCTGACTGAAGGACAAGTATGGATTGTCTAGATGGATATCTGCTCGCTAGCAGTTCCCTCACCAGGCCAGCATGCTGGGTTAATTCATACCTCCCGTGCTTTTGCTTACGTATTCTTTCTGACTGGCCAGTGCTTTCACAAGCTGAATAAAGTTAGAAAAAGAGGAGGAGGAAAGGAAGGAGAAAGAGCCAATATTTTCAAGGATCAGCTGAGCCAGGCATTGTGCTAAGCACTTTACATTCATTAATTTCATTTAACCTTGTAATTACCCTCTGAGGCAGCTACTATTATTATTCCCTTATAGGAAACTAAGGCTCTGAGAGATTAATGAACTTTCAACTAGAGTGGAAATTGATTCAGTCCTTGTCCATTTAACAGCACATCTCAAGCGTATAACCTTTACCATCCTGTCTTATCTAATTAGTGGATGCAAAGTAATTTTTCAGATTCTGTAAGGCTATTTCTCCATGGAGCATAGCATCCCCTGAGATTAGAGACATTTCACTTTTTTCCCCTCTGTATAGAGTTTGATAAAATTATCACATTGTATTTTATGTGATTATTTAGAAATGTTTCTCCTGTTGCTTGAAGGCATGGATGATATCATTTTTATCTCTAGTATGTCGACATTTCGTGGGCCATAGCTGAGTAAATGAATGAATGTTCTGAGTGTGCACATTCTTATCACACGTTTTGCAGTTATGTATTGTAAAGTCTTTTTCCTAGCCTCACCTCTGACGATGCTCAAAATCATCCGCTGAATGAATGGAAGAATAAGTAAGGTGTAAATATACACAGGTGACCGTTGCGTGAAAAGTTTGCTTTCCAGTCTGACCTGTCAAGCTCTTCCAAATTTACACATCCTTGCCTTGTCTGTCTGATTCCTGCTCAAATTTCAAGACTTGAGATATGTATTTGCTCCTCAGGAAAACTCCCTTCTCCCAATATTTACATCCAGGTGTTATCCTAGTCTGTCAGGAGGTAAGGCTCCTTGTTCTAGCCTCAGTGCCCTGATGATGGTACTTCCCAGGTTGTAATGCCATTGCGTACTTATAGGTCTGGGTCTACAAGTAGACTAAGACCTGGAGAACGGTTTCTTATTCGACTGTATGTTCTTGTTGTGTGGCATATTTTTAGCAAGTAGTCAATAGTCTCTGACTATTTTTTGAATGAATGGGTTATTTTGTATATTTATAAAAGGAAGTGGAGGTCCAAAAAATCGAGAGAGGAAGAAGTCAAAGCTGTTCTTTTATTTTTCTCCCCAGTGTGTGTGACTTGGGTGTGGGGGGATTGCAACTATTAGTAAACTCCTCCATTTTGGAAATAGCCAGTGCTTTATGAAAATATACAGTAAAAACCATTTTAGGCCATAGTTGTAAAAATGCAACCCAGGGCTTCCAAAGCTTTCGGCAATAATATTCTTAAATTCCAGCAGATGGTAGTGTTGTTATGAAAGGCTGGAATCCTCAGTTAGGTAAAATAAAACACTTCACACTTATCATAAAAACTGTTTTGTTCCTCTCTTCTTGGAAAAATAAAGAAGAAAGAGTATGTCCAATAATTCTTTTCTCTATAAGACTTAGGTAAGAATTAAAACACTTATTTTTTAAAAAAAAAATTGATCAATGTTGATCCATGGTACAAGGGTTGTGAAGGTTTTTACTTTTTCATAATGGGTGACATATATATATTTATATATGTATTTATATATACTTATATATATTGTATATATTTATATAATTTTTTCTCTATTTGTTATAAACGCTCCAATATCTGATTTGAAAGGACTCCATTTTTTTAAATATTAATATGTTTCTGGGAGTGGGGTGTCAATGTTTGCCTGTACTACCTTTAGATCAAATTGTGAGACCACATTTCCCCCTTGCCTTAGTCTGACTTCGTATTTCCTAGTCCTAAATTAAAATGTGTATTTGACTGAGCAGTGAAATGAGAACCAGTCGAGGACGGCAGAGCATTTCAAAAAAGACTTAAGAATGTCTGAGTACTGGCAAGGGAGCAAGTTTTTGGTTTAGAACATTTACTAATGGTTTCTAAAGTTAAGCAGTTTTCTATGAAACTATTAAATGATTTCTTGAAATGATATGTTTCTGCTGTTGTAAGAAAGAGGGTTAATTCGTTTTCTCCTTAAATCTCTTTATTCTTTTCATGCCTGTTTCCAGTTAGTACACAAATACAGAGAGACACAAAGTTCATGTATAAGCAGGATTGTAGGGATATAAGGATTTTAAAATGAGATTTTTGAAGAAAAGGAGGGTTCCCTTAAACATTTCATTTGTTTTAGTACTAGTTTTTGTTAAAGAAAAAAGATTCAAAAAAGTTGACCACATTTTTAAAATGTAATGTTTTCTCTTTTTTAATATTATTAATTGTTCCCAGGCTGCATGAATATTAGACTTTCATATAGGTGACTTTTAACATAATCTGGGGGCATAATTATATGTATATAAATGTATGGGTAAATCTACTCAACTCTGAAATTAGTTTTGAAATGTGAGAAAACAGGATTTGTTGCATGTACTCCTTTTTAAGGCCCTTTAAGCTATGTAAAATATATTTTCTTGTGGAAAATCATTGGATGTTATGATGCAGAATTTTTTTCTAGCTGGTGACATGGGGGGTAATATTTTCCAAAGAATTCCTTTACTATTTTAGAGTGTCTTTTTCAAATAAGGAAACTTTAAATAACAATGATTAAAAGATAATTTTAATATAAAAATTAACATCCAAAGCCTTTCAAGGATATACCAAGTATTAGAAAACTAGTTGGTGAAACCTGATTTATAGGATATTGACTAAAATAAAATTTATTCTTATTAATTTAAGTTATAGCTGCATTTAAAATATCAAGAGATGTATGAATGACTTCATTCCAAGTGAAAAATCATTCAGTAGAGTCAAACTATAGTGGTTTCCAAAGGAATTTCCTTTTAATGGCTTGCAGATGCTGTTGTGTTCAATGCCAGTGAAAAAATGAATTCAGTTTTAAGACATAAAACTTTACATGAAATTAACCCCCTGAGTGGATTAAGTGTTTTCACTATCATGGAGAAAAAAAAATTAGGAAAAGAGTAAAAACAGATATTTTAAAAAATTATTTCTGAAAATGTTTACTAAATATTTTAATGATATTCCTAAAGCAATGCCTTAAATTCAAAGCCCCACCCCCCAAAATCACTTTTCTTTTGGAGAAAGTGTTTTTAGAATGGAGAAAGAAAATTCCAAAATCCTGTATTTGCCTTTATTTTTTTTTCAATCAGCATTTAAAAATTTCAAATAGACTATATGGAAAAAACAATTTAGATTTCTAAAAAATAAACGTTCCTTTAAAAGGCATAAAATATCACTAACCTATTTCAAATGTATGCGTCAGTGCTTCACACCATGGTCCTCTAGTAACAGCATCACAATCTGCTGGGGATTCTTGTTAAAATAAGGTGGGTGGAACTTGGGGATTTATGGCCCAAGGTGTCTTGTCATAGCAATTTTAGGGACCACAGTGATTGAAACACCAGCTAGAATCTCATTCTTACCAGCTCGTTGAGTCTGCTCACCAAGACCTGGACAGCTGTGTGGTGAGGGTAAAAGGCAGCTAACTACAAGATGTCACTGAGTAATGGGTTTAAACCTTTAAAGAAAGAATTTCATGGCACGAAAGGAGCTTGTTAAGGACAGACTCTCAGTTCTTTTAACTGTTAGAATAGGCTTTTGAAAATGCAGACACCTAGACCCCATCACAGATCCTAAAGCAGAATCTGACCTGGTCTCACCTGATTCTGGAGCCTTTCCTCCAATAGTCTCCCAACCCATTTGGTGCTCTGAGTTCTAGGAAGGCTGAATCTTCAGTTCTTCCAGGGTATCATTTGCTCCCTTGCTTCTAGACCTCCACACAAAATGTCCTTTCTGCCTGAAATACTCTTCGCTGCCCCTTTCCCCATCCCCACGCCTCCTTCATGCCCTTGGCTCTTTCTGCAGACAAGGTGCCTGGCTGTGTGCTCCCACAGAACTTTGCCTGTCCCCTCTCAGAATAGCTGCAACCACCTCTTTATTTGCTTACCTTCCCTGATGGATTGTATGCTCCCTAAGGTCAGGAAGCTTGACTGTAGCTCACTGCTTTTTCAGTGCCCAGCACAATGCTACAGCCTCAAGAAATATTTACTGAATGAAAGATCCATTCTTTTATTTTTTATTTCTTAAGGGTACTAGAATTCTGATAAATCACTCAGAAGTAAATAGCATCCCAATATTAGCATTTCTTTAGTCATCTATCAGGTCTTTCCCCCACTAAAATTAGGGGGTGTGAATGAAGTCTTGGGGGTCTAAAAGAAAAATTTTCCTTTTAAAGAGGCTGGGCATACTCATTATACCAAGTTGCCCTTTGGCATTTTAAAAGATGCTGTTAGCTTTAGAATTAAGACATGACCTAAATGAAGTGCTAGAAACTGGACCAGAATTCAAAGAGGAAGAAAAGAAAGGAGTTGAGGGTGAAGTTAATTGTAGCCTTCTGCCCTGGACTCCCCTCTCTGGCTCAGGTACTCTTCCCCTCATACCCACCCCATCTATGGGGTCAGTTCTGCTCTAGAATATGAGACCAATTCTAACTTCGATGCAGGGGAGTTTACATATTGGTGTAACTGAGTTCTCAGGGAAGCTCACCATTTTCCTCTGGTGTTCCTCTGACCTTTGGTTTCATTTTTAGAAAATGTAGTGCCTGCCCTGTTATGAGATCAGTCCTCCACTTACACTGCACTAGTGGAAACTGGGTGCAGAGTGGCATCTCTGCAGTTCCTCCCCACCCAACCAGGGCTTTCTGGTCTGATGGTAACTGGCCATTCCTATTCATGTCCAAACAAACACAGAGACACCCAGCTCTTGAGCGATGTGAGCACATGCTCCCTACCCACTTCTCAAAACTCTGAAAATAAACATATCCCTAGGTAGCTCTTTCTCTCTTGTCACTTTCTCCGGATGCTGATTGTGGAATTCCTCAGTTCTTTTATTATCAACATCAATTCCAGATGACTCATTACCTTCTATCCAGAACATGAAGTACTCGCATCCATCATCCTCGTAACTTATGTTTCATTTGCACGTGGTCCAAGAAGAAAACTAGAAGCAGTAGGATCATAAATACTGGCATTTCAGTCATATGACTCCTAATTTTTTTCCCCTAAAGTTCAGAATTGATTCAGTTTACAATGATTGCTGCATATGCAATATTCCTATGTAATACAATATTTTAAGAGTATGTTAACTCGTGCCTTATGAGATGGGGTATGTCATAGATATACAAATAGCAGCAGCTTGGATGATCAAGAGTTCAAAAGAATGGTATTATCTTTCCATCATGACTGCGTGTGAGATCCATACGCCAAGTACTGTCTGGCTCCTGCCTGTGGGTGTCTGCATTCTGTGTCACATCCACTCTTTGTAGGCCAGCTAATGAAAAAGACAAACAAATGTTAACTTCAGAGTTGAGATTCCGTTCAGAAAAAAATGTAATATGTATAGAAAAATTGTTTATGCTAAGAGAAAGATCATACCAGTTTATAAGAAAACAATTTTTTAAATAGTTCATAAACAAGTCTTTTATAAAACCCTCTTGGGCCTTTGTGACCTTCATAAAATATCCTTATTGATCAAAGAAGAAATAAATCAGATGTATGAACCAAATTTTCTCTTACAAAAAAAACAAACAAAAACCCGCGGGTGAGACTGTGTTAAAATAAATTGACAGGATTTATGGGTAAGAGATCTCTGATCACCGTGCTAAAAGCTGAGTTTTGTTGGCAGTAGCATGATACATATTTCACTTTTAGTTTTGCAAATGTTTATTGATTGGCTACTATTTCCTTGACGTTGCACTAGATACTTGACACTAGACACTCAAGGGGTTGATCCTGTCTGCGAAGGAATCACATGTGTTTTATTTGCAGCCGACTGATGCTCTCCTTTAACTCTGGTCCCTGTCTGAAAAATCTGGGTTAGGAGCAGTAGAAAAGAGAAAAAAGAAGTGAGAAATGTATTTTTCATGAAGAACCATTGTGCAAAGAATGCCTTATTTTTTCCTATTCTCTTTTTGTCCTAAATGTAAGCTTATTTATCTGAAGTTGGCATTTATTCTTTGCCAAATGTTTATTTTTTGCCATTGGTTTATTCTTTGTCAAATGTTACTATTTTGTTATTTCCTATCATTTGTTTAGCCCATATATTATTTACTGTAATCTGTGTATACACTGAAGCAAGATGGATTTGAGGTTGAGTCTCTCAGGGCCTGGCTTTACAATCTCCTCTGCCTACTACCCTTAGGATTGAGTCAGTATCTTGAAAGAGAACCCCATCTCTGCAGGCCTATTAGATTTTTAGGATTGCTGCATATAACAATTTTATTTATTTATTTTTTATTGAAGTATAGTTGATTTATAATGTGTTAATATCTGCTGTACGGCAAAGTGATTCACACACACACATATATATTCTTTTTAAAATATTTTTTGGGGGCTTCCCTGGTGGCACAGTGGTTGAGAGTCCGCCTGCCGATGCAGGGGACATAGGTTCGTGCCCCAGTCCGGGAAGATCCCACATGCCGCGGAGCGGCTGGACCCGTGAGCCATGGCCTCTGAGCCTGCGCGTCCGGAGCCTGTGCTCCGCAACGGGAGAGGCCACAACAGTGAGAGGTCCACGTACCGCAAAATAAATAAATAAATAAAAATAAAAATTTTTTTTCTGTTATGGTTTATCATAGGATATTGAATATATCCTATGATATCCTGTGCTGTATAGTAGGATCTTGTTGTTTATCCATTCTACATATAATAGCTTACATCTGCTAACACCAGCCTCCCTCCGACTCCATCCCTCTTCCAACCTCATCCCCCTTGGCAACCACAAGTCTGATACGTATAACAATTTATATATAAGCTGTAGCTAATACCTTACAAATATTTCATAGTCTGAATATACTCACAGTGATAGTTGTAGTTGGCCGAAGGACCTAGAAGATCAAAGTCTTGGGACAAACATTTATCACTTTATAGCCAGATTGGAAAAATATTCTCTTACAAGAGGTTATAATGAATTTCTCCTTACATGTCTATACAAATATTTTTATGTTTGAAATAAATTTATTTCAATATTTTAATTATGAAAACTAAATTTTTTCACTTCATATAAAGAATCCAGGCTCCTCTGTACAGATGTTTTGTAAAATTACCTTTCTTTAAAAAAAAATTGTATATATATATATATATATGTTTAAACAAACAGATGAAGAGCTTTGTAAAAAGAAGTATGCAAGGATAATTAATGAATCTCTTGATTTCTTAATTGTTCTTTCCTCCTGTGAACTATGGGCAGTGATTTTTTATTTTAGGTAACAGTTATTCAGTTAAATGAATTGTCTATTTTCAGCCAATAGATCTTTCTTGGTCTCCCACTGTGTCTGAGGCACTGAGTCAGGGGCTGGGATTAATCACCCGGTCAGGGAAAATTTCAAACAATCTCTAGTGTCTGGAATCACATGAGACATTTCTTCATGATAACATCATAAGATTGAGAGGGAAGACTTGCCTTGCTGAATTATTAACTGCAGAAGTGGGAAAATACCATCGATTGCAAAAAATTATCCATTTACTAGGTAATCTAAAACTTTATCATTTTGTAGAGAAACAGTCCATACTGTTATTCTATGTGCCATTCATACAGCTCTTTTTCAAAACAGAAAGATTTACTGATGGGATGCTAAACTTCTGCTTTTAGAAATTACCTGAATTGTGCCATGGACAAATTTCTATTTGACTATAAAGCTATTATCACCAATAAATCATTGATTAGGGTAAAGATTTCAACTATCAACTTTCTCTGTGACACTTTTACATTTTTCATTATGTTTTGAGATTATGTTGTAGCCTAGGCCAGAAGCCTATTGCTGAGAGCGAGAAAGATGAGAATTTAATGAGGTATAAATCATATACACAAATTGCAACGTCAATGGTGATGTCTTAATAGCTTAAGAGGTGTGCATATCTGCCTGATAAACTGGAACATAAAAGATACAGCATGTAGACATCAAGCTTGTAAATCAGCAACCCAAGGGCCAGGCTTCAACATGGAGCAGAGTCAGTTTGCTTCAGTTTTCTTAAGAAACAAATTCAGAGTGTACAACGTTTATAGACAACTATTTTCTTATTTTAAAAGTAAATCCTATTCTAAAAGGCTGAGCTTACTTCTTTGTTGAAATAGAACAACATAGGTCTTAGAATGATGTTATTTTTTAAAAAATAATTTTTCCCATTAAAAGTTAGATGACAGGGACTTCCCTTGTGGTCCAGTGGTTAAGACTCTGTACTCCCAATGCAGGGGGCCTGGGATCGATCCCTGGTCAGGGAACTAGATCCTGCATGCTGCAACTAAAAATTCCATACACCAAGATCCGCGTGCCACAACTAAGAGCTGGCACAGCCAAGTAAATTAAAAAAAAAATAATAATAAAGTTAGATGGCAGAACAAGAAGCCACTTCTTTGCTGAGGCAGAGGGATGGGGGAGAGGAAATGGGTGTGGAATGGGAAGGTGGTCCTTTTCAAATATGGAGACCAACACCAGTCTAGTCCCTACTTCCTCAGTTTAGTTAAGGGATCTCTGAAACATAACCCAACCAGATCCATTTATTTCACAGCTTGAAGACTTTCTGAGAATGTCTTCCTAAACCTTTAGTTCTGAAAGTCAGTTCTATTTATCGCCACACCCTTCTTTCCTTACCTTCCTAGGTTTAAATCCAGCAGCTATAGCAGCTTCCTGAGTGCCCTGGACAACCTCTGACACATGAGGGCCCCACAGCCTGTCAAACAGAAAGCTGTCAATATTTTTAGATTTTTATCCTGAAATTGGGAAAAAAAAAAAGTCTGTTGGATTATGGAGGATACCACCTTGAGAATGATTGCATTTCATTAACATATTTAGGAGAAAGACAAAAAATGAAGTAGCAGTGTATTATAGAGGTAGATACAAGGTTTGGGTTTCTTTTTTTTTTTTTTAAAGCCAGAATTCATAGGTTCAGTTCTCATATCTGCTAGTTAATAACTTGATAAATATATAATCTTGGATAAATTATTTTCACTATATTTCCATCTCTTTGTCTGTAAAATGGGAATTATAATAATGATAATAGTAATAGCTATCTCAAGGTTACTTTTTTACTTAGAATAAAACCTGGTGCACCAATGTTGGACAGCTCAGCCCTTTCCTTGAAGACTTTCTCCGATTAATCAGGGGCACTGGCATACCTTGGTTGGTGTGTATTTCACTTATTAAAAACATCTTTGTAATTATTTTTGAAGCTTGACACTTTCATACAGATTAAGGAAAATCTAGAGAAAAACTTGCTTTGAAGACAAAATGTTAATATATAAGTTAATAGTATTCCTCTTAGAATGTGTTTTCTGTTGAAAACTGCATTCTGTTAAAAGGAAAGCACATTCACATTTTCAGGGCTTCCAACTAAGTTAAAATTTGAAAAATATTTGTTAAAGGTTTTACTACATGTCAAAACTAGTTTTTATTATAATTTGATGGAAAAATTTTTTCAAGTTTATTTTTTATCAGCAAAACTAATAGGTAGAAATTTTGTATTTTAATTAATTTTGGTCATTGTTTCTCTCTTGTAGAGAAAAAGATAGAAAAGACAGAATAAATTTGGGAAAAAACAGATATTTTCTATATATGCAAATAGAACTAAATAGAGTTTAATTAAAAATCCAAATACTCATTCCAATATTTCTAAACTTGTCTGATTTTAAAAAAGCATCACCCAGAGTCTTTTTTGATAATTCAGATTCCCAGAGCTATCAAATTAGAAGTTCTTTTTTGATAATTCAGATTCCCAGAGCTATCAACTTAGAAGTTCTAAGAGAGTTTGTAATAACAGTCTAGGTGATTCTTATGATCAGATAAGTATGTAAAGAACTAACTTAAACAAGTGTTTCTCTGAATTAAACATGTGTTTTGAGACATTTAATCAGTTAAAAACCACATGGGCTTTCTGAGAGAGGCTTGTGTTAATAAGAATAATGCATCAGTTTGAATAGTAATAGTTTTCATTTTATAAACAAAACTAAATTAATTATTTTAATTTCTTTTACTCATCTCACACTATTCAAATTAGTTATATTTAAATTTGTAATTTCCTCAGATTCATAAAATGTTTTGACTCTCTGACAGTCAAAAATAAGTACAGACCATAGCTAAGGAGATTTTTAAGTATGAATCTACTGTTGCTGGTTTAATTCGTGAAGGGATTTTAAATATTGATTTTTTTTTCTTTAACAAATGATTTAAACTATCTGCACGTTGGTGCCTGCCAAGCTATTGTGTGAAATTTTACCAGCTGGGAATTATGCCCTCATTCTCTGGTGTGATTAACACTTCCAGCTGTAGAATAATTAAAATGTCAATCAGTTCTGAAACAGAGCACAACAGTTTCCCATTTGATCGTCAGTTGGCAGGCTAACTGAGGTGTCTAGCTCTCATCACAACGAAGTGAACTCACATCCCGCCCCTCCCTTTTCTCCCACCTCCCCCTCTTCTTCCTTCACAAACAGAAACACACACTCTGAAGGCTGAGTTTGGGTTCTGCTCAAATTTGGTTCTTCTCTCTGCCATCCATTTTTCAAAATGTGTTTTGTTGATTATCTTTAAGGAAAGTTGGGGGGGGGATGAGGTCAGAAGCTTAAGGGATTGTTGAAGATAAGTGTTTTTGAATAGTACATATTTCTTGGACCATGTTAACATACATTTAATTATTTTTTTCCTCCTTTATTGAGATATAATTTGCATATAACATTGTGTAGGTTTAAGGTATACAATGTGTGGATTTGACACACTCATATTGCAAAATGATTACCACCATTAGCTAACACTTCCACCACATCACTTAGTTACCATTTTTGTGTGTGTGTGGTGAGAACATTTAAGATCTACTCTTTTAGCAACTTTCAAGTAAATAATACAGTATTATTAACTATAATCACCATGCTGTACACTAGATCCTCAGAACTTATTCATTTTATAACTGGAAGTTTATTTAGTTTTAGAACTTCTGCCTTCCTGACCTGTTGGCACTGATCTGATACACCTCCTTCCCTACGTAACCTCCCATCATCACCTTCTATAACGATCAAGCTTCTAGGCCTAGAAGAAAACAAGTGATGGGAAATAAAATCCACAGAGGTTGTTGAAGGATTAATGCTTGAGAATGTTCTAGAGTCTTCAGTCTTGCACCAACATAATGGCTAAAAATTCAGTGTGGAAGCAGAAATTTAGATCCACACATCTCTGAATGTTCTAGGCCCACCTCTGCTTCTTAGATATTCGTTATAGGTCGCAATGCCTGGAGTCAGCAGCGGTGGTGTGGCTTTAATGTTTTTCTGTTAGAGTTCTTTTAAACTTAGTTAAGCCTTTAATAGGAGTTTTATTTCCCTTAGAGGGTTACTGTGAAGTTTAAAGTGGCCTTAGAAGTAAATACCCAAAATACCTGTTCCATCAACCATCTTCTTGAGCTTCCTATTTTACTCAGTGGAATATTGCTAAACAGATATATGAACTCTTTTGGATAAATGTGATACTCTAGGTAACAATCTCTAAGACTTCTATGGGGGTTATTTTAGTGGTTTCTTTTAAGTCTTTTAAGAAGAGGTGGTAGCAAAATGCTAGTAAAAAGGGGGCTGAATTGGTGGAAGCTGGAAAGGTTGGGTTTCGAAGAAAGGTCCTCTCATTTGAAGGAACCTGAGTGTCTCTTTAGCTAGCGCCTACTTTGCCGATAGGCTGAGCCCCAGGTGACGTGGTGATGCCCCCGTGATTTATATGCTCCCGCTTATCGACTTATACCACCCAAGAGTGCATTTATAGACTTAACTCTTTAGGGTCTTTTTCCTCATTGTTTCCCCTCCTTTTAAAATAGTTGTGCACACAAATGATACTTATTAAATATTGGGACTCCTAAAAAATTTACTCCTTTTACTATTTTTTTTGTCTCCAACACTAAACCTCCTTATTCTAAAAGAGGAGATAAGGCAGCTGTAATCTTGATTTAGTTTTATGGGCAACAGAATTATTTTACTGATTCCTGGAGGCATTATTCCTTTACATTAAAGGTAATCTTTTCCTCTGATGACTATGCATGCATCAGGAGGCTGAGATTCTATCAGCCGGTGTTACTCTGCTGACCCCTTATGATTCATACTTGAAAAGGAAATTTGGGATCCAGTAAGGGAGGTGAGACTATGACTCAACTAAAGAAATTGCCTTTTAAAAATGACAGTGAAATTCCTTCAAGTACAAGGTGTGTTTCTTGAGCTGTTAAAAAACTGTAGTTATTGTTGGGATTTTACTCTGGGTAGCAGATATTTTAATGTCGATGAGTCCCAGATGCAATACTCTGGGCTATTTTTGAAGACTATGGTACATTAGGAAGCAAAAAAATTTAAAGTTATCCCAAAAATGTCAACACTGCATCTGAATGGGTTCAAAGCAGAATCAGTCCATGCCCTGGACTGCCTCTTGTGAACACAGTAACTACAAATGGTGCCAGAGGGAAAAGGGGAAGGGCTTCTGTTGACTTCAAATAAAGGCAGTATCTGACAAAAGAGAAGCAAATGGTACCTGGATAGGCCGTTAACAAAAGCCGTGTATATCCACAGCTGCACTCAATGAGCACTTTGGAAATTAAAGAATTGCCAGCTTTTCCACTTTGGGACAAAAAACATTTGTGCTAAACAGCCAGTAAGTAAATGCAGAAAGCATATTTTTGCAGTGAATAGAATTGTTTTATATTCTGGGGGCTGATTGTGAATTTCTACTGCTTCTCGATTAGCAAACTTTTGGCAGTTCTCGAGTCTTCAGACATTAAAATGCCAAAACAGATATTTATTCTCAGGCTGAGCTCCTATACTTTTTCCCCATCCCTCTAACCATTATCCTCAAAATATTTGGAAGCACTAAAATAAAACGTGTTCTGAAAACACATTCGGAAACGTTTTACCTGTGAGACTTTAATAAGCATGTAAATAAACAAGTACTGGGTGGCTGTCAGGGCAGGAGTGAGAACACAGTACATGTGTAATGACTGTTTTAGCTGTTGGTGGGCATGTCCTAAGGCCGTGCCTTAGGACCACTTAGGGTGTTACTGCTGTATAATAAGGCTAGTAAAAAGAGATGTTGGTGCGAAGCCTCTCGGGTTTCTCTCTCAGTAGTGACACTCCTGTTCCTTTTTTTTTCTGAAATCAATAAATTTCTAAGAGACTTCAAAGTCCTCGGCAATGAATTTCTCCATTTTCAGTTCTAAGAAGCATCTCCTTCTGAAATTTTTAATGTTATTATATTGAACTCCTTTGGAAGGTTTTTCCTTTAAATGATAATTTTGTATATTTATACTTTGACTTTAGTAACTCTTTTATAATTAGGAGATTGATTATATTTGTTTTGTATCCATCCTTTCAATGTTATTTGTCATTATAATTAGATTAATTAATAGAAATCAATTTTTTAATCCATCAACTTTATACAAAACTTGAAAATTCAGAGCAAACCAGTAAGTAAAATAGTTTAATTTTGCACTTGCTTATATCTTGGGTGTAATGCAGGATTTTGCAAATCTTCTGTGATTATATGTGTGTGTTGTGCATGTATTTGTGTGTATGTATAAAATATAATGTATTTTATCGTTACAATTACACTTTTTAATTAAAACATAGTGGCAGTGTATTCGTTTCCTGTTGCTTCCGGAAGAAATTACCACAAAGTGGCTTGAAATAATACACATTTATTGTCTTAGAGTTTGGGAGAGGAGTGGTCGAAACTGGGTGTCAGCAGGGTCACTTTTCTTCTGGAGGCTCTAAGGAAGAGCTTTTTCTTTTTTCTTGCCTTTTCCATTTACTAGAGGCTGCTTGCATTCCTTGGCTCCTGGCCCCCTCCTCCAACTTCAAAGCCAGCAATTGCATCTCTCTGGTCTGTGTCCATCTCTCCTTTCCTCTGACTCTGACTCCTACTGCCTGCCTCTTATAAGGACCTTGTGATTACATTTGTCTGACCTGGATGATCCAGGATACTCTCCTTACCTCTACCTCAGAATCCTTAATTTAACCACGTCAGCAAAGTCACTTTTGCCATGTAAGTAATATATCCATAGGTTGTGGGTATTAGGACTTGGACATCTTTGATGGGGGTGTCGGGGGGCAGGTTATCATTTTGCCTACTCTAGGCCTCTTAGTGGCACAAAATTCTGTAATAATAAAATTCTCACTACTCACAGCTCCTTTTAGCAACGCTTCCCATGATTTCTTAACTCTCCTGAACTTCACTGTTTTTAATTTATACAGTTCATGTATTACCTTAGGTAGCCATCCTGGGTATACATGAAATTAACGCTGATACGGCTTGCCCAACCTTCCTGACACACCTACTTTTCCACTTTGGGACTGTCTTTACTCCTTCCCCCTCCCCGTGTGAGGTAGAAACTCTACTTGTAGCACAAGCTTCTTCAACCTGCATATTTTTTTTCTAGCGCTGCTTCAGTTCCCTGAAACTCAAGTGAACTTTCTCCTGGAGGTGCCTCTTCCATTAGAGGACCTTACAGTGGAAGCGAATTTTTTTCTACTTCTCCTACTCAAGGTCCAAGGAGGGGCAGCCTCCTCCTTATTCCTTGGTGCCTCTTCCAGACCATTATTCCACCACCACTGTTTAAAAATCTCTCTTCCCTTGAAGTTGATAACATCTGATGGTTACTTTCCTCTCCCCATTTTGACATGATCTATTTGCTTCCAAGACTACACCTTCATATTTTTCATTTTCTTTATCATTTTCTTTTTCTGACTTGCAGGGATTGTTTCTCTCAGAGACGTTATTGTCCATATAGCTGTCATTGGGCAAAGTAGTTTCACCTTCAACACCAATGACCTCCATTGTCATGACCCCAGAGCCTCCCTTAAGTATGACAACACCTGTAACCTGGAAATTCCTTGGAGCTGACTAGATGGAAGGTGATGTACTCCAAGTTTCCACTTTGTGCTCTACGCTTTATCCCTTTCAATGTCTCCCCTCCCATTTTTCTTTTCCGAGCCTGTTCTTCACTTTGATCTGACCCTCTCTCACCTTCCCTATTCTCTCCATATTTTAGCCTCTTCTATGTGTCTTTATTAATACTCTAGAACAGTGCTCCTCAAACTATCTGTGAGATGAAGGACCAGTTTTTATTTCCGAATGGGCTGCCAACTGATACGTTAGTAAAATACAATAAATATGAATTATTTTGGAATTAAAAATAAAAAACCAAGACAATGCTAAATACAAAGCAAATTTTTTAACTGTAAGATTCAACAGACAAAATTATATTTCAATAAGTGTAAGCAAAACAAATAAAATAGGATGAAATAAAGGAATTACAAAAATCAAACATAATGCATTGAAAATGTGCTTGTAAATGATAAATATGCAGAGGTCCTCAACCTTTTTGGCACCAGGGACCGGTTTCCTGGAAGACAATTTTTCCCTGGGGTGGGGCGGGTGGAGGGCATAGCTCAGGTGGTAATGTGAGTGATTGGGGAGCGATGGGAGCAGCAGATGAAGCCTCGATGGCTCACCCGCTGCTCACCTCCTGCTGTGTGGCCTGGTTCCTAACAGGCCATGGACCCATAGCAGTTTGCAGCCTGGGGGTTGAGGACCCCTGATATACAGTATAGCTATATGAGCTGTGTGGCATTATGCAGTCATAACTCAACACAAGAAGAAAAAGTTTTAAGTGATAAAACAACTCCCTACATTAACCCCGTATATGTTCACTCTGAATAAACAACATAAACATAAAATTTTTGTCTTTAATGTGAAAAATAAGCTCGCTTTTTGCCTGTTAATTTATCTGATATAGAGCATATTGATAACTATTGTACTTGTAGGAGATAATGCATAACTAAATTGTTCTATATTATCCTTTCATAACACTTGTAGTTGAGAACTAGTCTCACAAAGGTATGTTGGCAGGTAGAGATTTAAAGTAATTTCAGGAAGCTTAGAATATTTGTTTTTAACTTTAATTTAAAATGAAGTAAGTGATGCTCTGTTTTCAAAATTTATGTTAAATTCTTCATCAATAGGTGACTTTAATAATTTATCCTATAAAGTTATAGTTAAATTCAAATTATACTTAGATGAAAAATAAATCCCAAAGCCATGAATTTACCATATATGGAAATTTCTATGCAGTATTTTGTGGAAGATGAAATTCATGATATTCAAGCACATGAGGCATTTGATAATAACTTTGTTAAAGATAAGCAATATCAAGACGATCACCATTTTCAGTGATAATTATTGTTAAATAATGGAACATATAACAACCTGTAGAAATTCTGTTCTTTCAAGCCTCTAAATTTCAGTTCTTTTCCTTTGATTCATCTGCCATCAAAAAATATGTTCCATTCCTTCAATGCATGGGAGTATTAAGATAATTAAAAATACCAAAGATATCAGATAAATGAGCAAGCACGGCTATAAAATCACATCTTTAGAAGTTTGGGGCCCAACTGAAAATACACTAAGAGTTTATTCTCTAGTTTACACATTTTCAAGAGAACTTTTCCCCTTAATAACTATCATGCCTTGCCACACAATAACAATTTTTTAAATGGTCAGCTTTATAATTATAAAATAAAGCTTGAACTCCAAACCACATTTGCTGACTACGTTTATACATTTCAGAGCTATTTGTGCTTGTTGGCAATGAGCCTGAAAAAAAAAAAATCTTCCTTCATATTAACATCATCTTCAAATTGTAGTTATACTAAAAGAATTGCCATATTAGCAATATCTGTGCATTCAACAAATTGCAATTAAAAATGTGTCACTGGCTTCTTACCATTATCTGTTCTTCTTACCATTAGCCACTTCCCAGTTTTGAGTTATGTTATCATTGGAACACAGTACTTGAGCTACGTTCTTTGCCACAGATACACCCAACGTGTTCAAACAGACATCTTTGTTGTAATCTTTTACTTATAACTTGGGAATTAATATAGATTATTATTCATAGCAAACAAAAGTACTTCTCTATAAGAAGTCATAGAATTATAATGTTTAAGTAAGAGTTATTGAACATCTATCACTGTCAGCTTTTGAATTCAACACCCTTTCAAAGAATTCTTTTGATTTAAATTTGCATATGTTTTTATTTTTTTAATGGTTTTAATCCTGCACTAGCCAGTACATCTCTGAAGTAATATACTTTAGTATTAGCACTTCACCATCAATACTGACTAAAAACCAAACTCAGTATACAAGGATATATGTTTTGTGGTAAAACCATTATGAACTCTATTGATCTTCATTTTTTGGAGTTACTTCCACTGTCATCATTTGCTTTGCTCTTATAACTGCATATAGAAAAGCTGTGTCTGTTCTTGACAAAAAAGTTCAGTGAAGCTTATTTCACCTTCTGTAAATTAGGGTTAAAAATAAATAAACATTTTATTTTCCTAATTCATTTAATAATGTAGAACTGTAAATTTTAAAACAGGCTTCATTAAAAAGTCCGCATGCTGGGAGACCTTAAAGATAGCGGAGGAATAAGATGTGGAGATCACCTTCCTCCCCACAAACACATCAGAAATACATCTACTTGGGGAACTCCTACAGAACACCTACTGAACACTGGCAGAAGATCTCAGATTTCCCAAAAGGCAAGAAACTCCACATGTATCTGGCTATGTGGCTGACAGGGTCTTGGTGCTCCGGCCAGGTGTCAGGCCTCTGCCTCCAAGGTGGGAGAGCCGAGTTCAGAACACTGGTCCACCAGAGACCTCCTAGCTCCACGTAATATCAAACAGTGAAAGTTCTCCCAGAGATCTCCACCTCAATGCTAAGACCCAGCTCCACTCAACAACCAGCAAGCTACAGTGCTGGACACCCTATGCCAAAAAACTAGCAAGACAGGAACACAACCCCACCCATTAGCAGAGAGGCTGCCTAAAATCATAATAAGGTCACAGAAAACCCAAAACAGAACACCGGATGTGATCCAGCCCACCAAAAAGACAAGATCCAGACTCATCCACCAGAACACAGGCACTAGTCCCCTCCACCAGGAAGCCTACACAACCCACTGAACCAATTTTAGCCACTAGGGGCAGACACAAAAAACAATGGGAATTACGAACCTGCAGCCTGAGAAAAGGAGACCCCAAACACAGTAACTTAAGCAATATGAGAAGACAGAGAAACATACAGCAGATGAAGGAGCAAGATAAAAACCCACCAGACCAAGCAAATGAAGAGGAAATAGGCAGTCTACCTGAAAAAGAATTCAGAGTAATCATAGTACTGATGATCCAAATTCTTCGAAATAGAATGGAGAAAATACAAGAAATGTTAAACAGGGACCTATAGGAAATAAAGAGCGAACAAACAATGATGAACAACACAATAAATGAAATTAAAAATGCTCTAGAAGGAATCAATAGCAGAATAACTGAGGCAGAAGAACAGATAAGTGACCTGGAAGATAAAATAGAAATAACTAACGCAGAGCAGAATAAAGGAAAAAGAATGAAAGGAATTGAGGACAGTCTCAGAGACCTCTGGGACAACATTAAAAGAAACAACATGCGAATTATAGGGGTCCGAGAAGAAGAAGAGAAAAAGAAAGGGACTGAGAAAATAATTGAAGGATTATAGTTGAAAACATCCCTAATATGGGAAAGGAAATAGTCAATCAAGTCCAGGAAGCACAGAGAGTCCCATACAGAGTAAATCCAAGGAGAAACATGCCAAGACACATATTAATCAAACTATCAAAAATTAAATACAAAGAGGGCTTCCCTGGTGGCGCAGTGGTTAAGAATCTGCCTGCCAATGCAGGGAACACGGGTTCGAGCCCTGGTCTGGGAAGATCTCAAATGCCGCGGAGCAACTAAGCCCGTGAGCCACAATTACCAAGCCTGCGCGTCTGGAGCCTGTGCTCCGGAACGGGAGAGGCTGCGACAGTAAGGGGCCTGCGCACTGCGATGAAGAGTGGCCCCTGCTCGCCGCAACTGGAGAAAGCCCTCGCACAGAAACAAAGACCCAACACAGCCAAAAATAAATAAATAAAAAAATAAAAAGTGGAAGTGTAGCAGTTACATAATAAGAATACAATATATTAAAAAAATTAAATACAAAGAAAAAATATTAAAAGTAGCAAGGGAAAAACAACAAATAACATACAAAGGAATCCCTATAAGGTTAACAGCTGATCTTTCAGCAGAAACTGTGCAAGCCAGAAGGGAGTGGCAGGACATATTTAAACTGATGGAAGGGAAAAACCTACAACAAAGGTGACTCTACCCAGAAAGGATCTCATTCAGATTCAATGGAGAAATTAAAACCTTTACAGACAAGCAAAAGCTAAGAGAATTCAGCACCACCAAACCAGCATTAAAACAAATGCTAAAGGAACTTCTCTAGGCAGGAAACACAAGACAAGGAAAAGACCTACAATAACAAACTAAAATAATTAAGAAAATGGTAACAGGAACATACATGTCAATAATTAGCTTAAAAGTAACCGGATTAAATGCTACCACCAAAAGACATAGATTGAATGGATACAAAAACAACACCCATATATTTGCTGTCTACAAGAGACCCACTTCAGACCTAGGGATACATACAGACTGAAAGTGAGGGGATGGGAAAAGATATTCCATGAAAATGGAAATCAAAAGAAAACTGGAGTAGCAATTCTCATATTAGACAAAACAGACTTTAAAATAAGACTATTACAAGAGACAAAGATGGACACTACATAATGATCAACGGATCAATCCAAGAAGATATAACAATTGTAAATATTTATGCACCCAACATAGGAGCACCTCAATACATAATGCAAATGCTAACAGCCGTAAAAGGGGAAATTGACAGTAACACAATCATAGTAGGGGACTTTAACACCTCATTTTCACCAATGGACAGGTCATCCAAAATGAAAATAAATAAGGAAACACAAGCTTTAAATGATACATTAAACAAGATGGACTTAATTGATATTTATAGGGCATTCCATCCAAAAACAACAGAATGCACTTTCTTCTCAAGTGCTCTTGGAACGTTCTCCAGGATAGATCATATCTTAGGTCACAAATCAAGCCTTGGTAAATTGAAGAAAATTGAAATCGTATCAAGTATCTTTTCTGACCACATAGCTATGAGACTAGATATCAATTACAGGAAAAAATCTGTAAAAAAATACAAACACATGGATGCTAAAAAATACACTACATAATAACCAAGAGATCACTGAAGAAATCAAAGAGGAAATCAAAAAATACCTAGAAACAAATAATAGTGAAAACACGACTACACAAAACCTAGGGGATGCAGCAAAAGCAGTTCTAAGAGTGAAGTTTATAGCAATACAATCCTACCTCAAGAAACAAGAAAAATCTCAAACAACCAACCTAAACTTACACCTAAAGCAATTAGAGAAAGAACAAAAAAACCCCAAAGTTAGCAGAAGGAAAGAAATCATAATGATTAGATCAGAAATAAATGAAAAAGAAATGAAGGAAATGATAGCAAAGATCAATAAAATGAAAGGCTGGGTCTTTGAGAAGATAAACAAAATTGATAAACCATTAGCCAGACTCATCAAGGAAAAAAGGGAGAAGACTCAAATCAATAGAATTAGAAATGAAAAAGGAGAAGTAACAACTGACACTGCAGAAATACAAAGGATCATGAGAGATTACTACAATCAACTCTATGCCTGGAAGAAATGGACAAATTCTTAGAAAAGCACAACCTTCTGAGACTGAACCAGGAAGGAATAGAAAATATAAACAGACCAGTCACAAGCACTGAAATTGAGACTGTGGTTAAAAATCTTCCAACAAACAAAAGCCCAGGACCAGATGGCTTCACAGGCGAATTCTATCAAACATTTAGAGAAGAGCTAACACCTGTCCTTCTCAAACTCTTCCAAAATATAGCAGAGGGAGGAACACTCCCAAACTCATCTTACAAGGCCACCATCATCCTGATACCAAAACCAGACAAAGATGTCACAAAGAAAGAAAACTACAGGCCAATATCACTGATGAACATAGATGCAAAAATCCTCAACAAAATACTAGCAAACAGAATCCAACAGCACATAAAAAGGATCATACACCATGATCAAGTGGGGTTTATCCCAGAAATGCAAGGATTTTTTAATATATGCAAATCAATCAATATGATAAACCATATTAACCAATTGAAGGAGAAAAACCATATGATCATCTCAATAGATGCAGAGAAAGCTTTCAACAAAATTCAACACTCAATTATGATAAAACCTCTGCAGAAAATAGGCATAGAGGAAACCTACCTCAACATAATAAAGACCATATATGACAAACCCAGAGCCTACATCGCTTTCAATGGTGAAAAACTGAAACCATTTCCTCTAAGATCAGGAACAAGACAAGGTTGTCCACTCTCACCAATATTATTCAACATAGATTTGGAAGTTTTAGCCACAGCAATCAGAGAAGAAAAAGAAATAAAAGGAATCCAAATCGGACAAGAAGAAGTAAAGCTGTCACTGTTTGCAGATGACATGATACTATACATAGAGAATCCTAAAGATGCAACCAGAAAACTACTAGAGCTAATCAATGAATTTGGTAAAGTAGCAGGATACAAAATTAATGCACAAAAATCTTGCATTCCTATACACTAATGATGAAAAATGTGAAGGAGAAATTAAGGAGACACTCCCATTTACCACTGCGACAAAAAGAATAAAATACCTAGGAATAAACCTACCTAAGGAGCCAAAAGACCTGTATGCAGAACACTATAAGACACTGATGAAGGAAATTAAAGATGATACAAACAGTTGGAGAGATATACCATGTTCTTGGATTGGATGAATCAACATTGTGAAATTGACTATACTACCCAAAGCAATCTACAGATTCAATGCAATCCCTATCAAACTACCAATGGCATTTTTCACAGAACTAGAACAAAAAGTTGCACAATTTGTATGGAAAACCAAAAGACCACGAATAGCTAAAACAATCTTGAGAAAGAAAAACGGAGCTGGAGGAATCAGGCTCCCAGACTTCAGACTATACTACGAAGCTACAGTAATCAAGACAGTATGGTACTGGCACAAAACGAGAAATATATATCAATGGAACAGGATAGAAACCCCAGAGATAAACCCATGCACATATAGTCACCTTAGTTTTGATAAATGAGGCAAGAATATACAATGGAGAAAAGACAGCCTCTTCAATAAGTGGTGCTGGGAAAACTGGACAGCTACATGGAAAATAATGAAATTAAAACACTCCCTAACACCATACACTAAAATAAACTCAAAATGGATTAAAGACCACAGTGTAAGGCCAGACACCATCAAACTGTTAGAGGAAAACATAGGCAGAACACTCTATGACATAAATCACAGAAAGATTGTTTTTGACCCACCTCCTAGAGAAATGGAAATAAAAACAAAAATAAACCGATGGGACCTAATGAAAGTTCAAAACTTTTGCACAGCAAAGGAAACCATAGACAAGATGAAAAGACAACCCTCAGAATGGGAGAAAACGTTTGCAAATGAAGCAACTGCAAAGGGTTTATCTCGAAAATTTACAAGCAATTCATGCAGCTCAATATCAAAAAACAAACAACCCAATCCAAAAATGGGCAGAAGACCTAAATAGACATTTCTCCAAAGAAGATATACAGATTGCCAACAAACACATGAAAGTATGCTCAACGTCACTATCATTAGAGAAATTCAAATCAAAACTACAGTGAGGGGCTTCCCTGGTGGCGCAGTGGTTGAGAGTCCACCTGCCGATGCAGGGGACGCGGGTTCGTGCCCCGGTCCGGGAGGATCCCACATGCTGCGGAGCGGCTGGGCCCGTGAGCCATGGCCGCTGGGCCTGCGCGTCTGGAGCCTGTGCTCCGCAACGTGAGAGGCCACAACAGTGAGAGGCCCACGTACCGCAAAAAAAAAAAAAAAAAAAAAAACTACAGTGAGGTATCACCTCACACTGTTCAGAATGGCCATCATCAAAATATCTACAAATGATAAATGCTGGCGGGTGTGGAGAAAAGGGAACCCTCATACACTGTTGGTGGGAATGTAAATTGATACAGCCACAATGGAGAACGTATGGATGTTCCTTAAAAAACTAATAAAAGAACTACCATACAACCCAGCAATCCCACTACTGGGCATATACCCTGAGAAAACTATAATTCAAAAAGAGTCATGTACCACAATGTTCATTGCAGCTCTATTTACAATACCCAGGATATGGAAGCCACCTAAGTGTCCTTCGACCAATGAATGGATAAAGAAGATGTGGCACATATATATACAGTGGAATATTACTCAGCCATAAAAAGAAATGAAATTGTGTTATTTGTAGTGAGGTGGATTGATCTAGAGTCTGTCATACAGAGTGAAGTAAGTCAGAAAGAGAAAAACAAATACCGTATGCTAACACATATATATGGAATCTTAAAAAAAAAAAAAGGTTCTGAAAAACCTAGTGGCAGGACAGGAATAAAGATGGAGATGTAGAGAATGGGCTTGAGGACATGGAGAGGATGAAGGGTAAGCTGGGATGAAGTGAGAGAGTGGCATGGATACATATACACTAACAAAAATAAAATGGATAGCTAGCGGGAAGCAGCCACATAGCACAAGGAGAACAGCTCGGTGATTTGTGACCACCTAGAGTGGTCAGGTAGGGAAGGTGGGAGGGAGACGCTAGAGGGAGGAAATATGGGGATATATGTATAGCTGATTCACTTTGTTATAAAGCAGAAACTAACACACCATTGTAAAGCAATTATACTCCAATAAAATGTCTTTTTTAAAAAAAAGCAAAAAACTCCGCATGCTGCAACTGAGATGTCTGCATGCTGCAACTAAATGATCCTGCATCCTGCAACTAATACCCAGTGCAGCCAAAATAAATAAATAAATAGTTAAATAAATAAGTAAATATATATATATTTTAAAATTTTAAATTATGAAAATAACAAAGTATAAAAATATAAACTATTGTTTTTCTCATATTTTGATGTGCTTTCAAGTTATAGTTGATAAATTTACCTTCAAATGTCATGCATTATATCACTGCCACATGTGACTCAACATATAAGTATTATAACCCTCAGTGTGGTCCATACGCTGCTCCGTGAGATGAGACCACTAGTCATGCACTCGGATGTCACAGCAATGTTGAATTGCTATAAGTGTTTCTAAACATATTTTCAATTTTTGTATTTATCTCTTTCCAGACGAGTAACAGAGGGATCTGCATTAGCTCACAGACCACTCTTTTGTCTCAAAATTACAGGGCATAAAAATTTTCTGTGAAGTTTGTTAAAATGCAGATTCAGAGTCAGTAGATCTAACGTAGAGTCCAAGAATCTGAATTTCTCAAAACCCCTTTAATGTCTCTTATAGGGAATATTTAGACTACAACTCTGTGATGTGCTCTACCAGGCATCTAGATGTACACTCAAGGCTAAAACCTACTGACTTGCATGCTATGTACTACCTGCTTTCTTCCATTTTCTCCTATATATCTACTCATTTTTATTCAAATTTCCTCTTTTCTTTATTGGCTTCTACTTGCCTCCCCACAATGTTTCTTTTCTTTATCCTCTTCTTTAATGAGGTGACCCAGTCTCATGACTTTAAGGTGTAAACCTCTGTTGATAAATCAATATTTCTAATTTGGGCTTCTATCTTTTATTTCATCTTATATCTTCAGTTACTCTGGGCAACTCTTCTTATATTTTTGGCATCTCAATAAAAGCATGGACAAAACTGAACTTATCTGCTCTCCCAAACTCTTTTATACATTAATGTTTTTGTTTTCATTTTACTAGTACCACCATTTCTCCAGTCCCCAGGATCAAGCCTTTAGACTTCTGCTTCTTTCTTTTTTTTTTTTTGATAGGTACGATTCTAAAATGACTCCTGTGATTCCTACTCCTTGAAATACACACCTTTTTGTAATCTCATCCTTTTGATTCACTTCTAACCAGTAGACTATGGCAAAGGTGAAAGGATTGCTTAAATGTAGCTAAGGTCCCTACCCAACTGACTTTGAGTTAATACAAAGGGCGATTATCCTGGGCAGGCCCGACTTAATCGTGTGAGCCCTTTAGAAGAGGGTCCAGGCCTTCTCTGAAGTACGATGCTGGCAACAGCAGGCACTCCCTCCCTTGCTGGTTTTGAAGAAACAAGCTGCCATGAATTATACAGCTGCAAGGAAACGAGTCCTGCCAAAAGCCTGAAGAAACCGAGACGTGGATCCTTCCCTAGTCAAGCCTCCAGATGGGAATGCAGCCCAGCTACCACTTTGGTTTCAGCTTTATGAAACCTTGAGCAGAGCACTCAGCAAAGCCAGGCCCAAACTTCTGACATACAGAAACTAGAGATAATAAGTGTGTGTTGTTTAAGCCACTAGGTTTGTGGCAATTTGTTGTACAGCAATAGAGGACTAATATACTTCTTTTCCTTCAATTTCCACATTTGCTTTTCAACTAAGTTCTGTCTCTTCTGCCTATATAGTGTTTCTTGTTCCCATCTTTCATCTCATCCTCATTACCGCTTTGGTCCAGAATCTCATGTATTCTCTTTTCTATCACTGAAATGGCCTTTTAGTGGTCTCTGTCCTCTCTAGCTCACCCTAAGAACCACTGAAAGTACTGATCATGACACTGTAGCTGGAGGGGAAGAAGGTCACTGTGGTTATAAAGTGGAGTGTTTGATCTGGTAGTTTTAGCTGTAGAGTAGTTAGATGACAATAGTGTCCATGGCAGGGCCACTAGAACACGTGGCTGAGATGGAGTGATGAGGACCAAAGGACCCTAGAGATAGGTTAAGTAACTGAGAAAACACTGTGTTGCACAGGCTATCCAGGTGGACATCAAAAGTATAAAATATGCTGGTTATTTTAATATTATAATGTAATGAACTGAGTATAAATGAAATGACCCATTTTATGTTGTTTCTTATGCCTTTGTTCATAGAAGCATAGTAATAGTGCCTCTTGACTTTTTGTGAAGAAATAAAAGGAAATATGCATTTTATATAATCGCTTGCAACTAAGAAAAGTCATGTATTTCAAAGTCCAGACCAAAAAAAGTTTGACACCACATAGAAAAAAACCCTGTGATTGTGAAGCCTGCTAACAAAAGGTGACTCACTTAAGCTTTTGCATACAGTGGCTGCTTTCCACTAGGAAAAAACAAATGCCAGTGTTAATCAAACCAGCATGGAAGTTAATTAGAACCCCAAGAACAAGCGGATGGGCTTAGCACCTTGGACACACAAGTATCCTCTTTCTAAAGATGACCTCGAAAGATTGTGTAACAGTCAAGGCCAGCACAAGTCAAAAGCAACTAATTAATTTTTTATTTTTCCTTTAGTAATTTAGTCTTGCTTTTTGAAAATATTTCTAAATAGAGAAATCCCCATTAATTGCTGCATATTGGTTGTTCAAAGGAGGGTAATGACCCTTTACTTGATTGTTCACACCCATCATTTAATTTATTTTTTATGTGTGCTTTAAAAAACAACCCTCAAACATGAAGCAACTTTAGTTAATAACCTCATTAAATATGAATGGAGATACCTAATTTTAGAGATTGGAAAACTCTCTAACACTGCATAGAAAATATTTTCTTATCTACCTGAGAGTTAGGGGAGAGATGGTCCTAACCTGTCCCACAGACATTACTGAGCATGACTGCTTCATCATCCCAGACCCCTGGAGGCTTGCAGTGCATCAAGCTGGACCTTCTTCTCAGCAGTTCCTTTGATGCTTTAGGTGCTGCTCTCATCTCTTTCAGGGGAGAGATCTGCCCACTCACGGGTTGCCCAGCCCAGCACTGATAAAAAGAGAGGTTAGGGGTCACCTCAGATGTTGCTGGGGCAGATTTGGTTACCTTATGTTGTGTTATGTTTGTTTTCTATTATCAGTCAATCTATTGAGGTCCCATGATTCTATAAACTGACTTGAACAAACTCAGCTCTGTCTTTCTCTTTCACTTTTGCACAGAATCCTGACAACTGGCCTAGATTTTCCCTTACTGGCCATGCTTGTAAGTTGCTCGTGACCTTTGGATTCCCTCCTTGGTTTTGTGCAGCATCCTGCCTTCCTAACTCTAGAGTAAAACTCATGCGAAGACTGACATCCCAGATGTGAATTGTTCCACAAATAAACATCTCATTTGTGAATTGTGATTTCAACTATTTAACACTTATGTTAACCCATTATTTCCCTCTATTTGCTCATAAACAACAAAACAATAATAACATACAAGTGTATATTGAGCACTAACAATGTGCAAACTGTTGAAGATACAAACATAAATAGGGCTTAAAGGATGCAAATATGGGGGAAAAAAGAAGTAGCGTTCCTGCCCCTGTTGAAATAGATCAGATGCTGCAGATAAATGACTGCTGTAGGCTCTATGAAGCCGGAAGACATAGCACAGAGGTATCAAGGGATTGCCTTATATGTAGGTAGACCCGTGTCTGGGGGTGTGACTCCTCCTCCAGCCTAAACGCAAAAGACAGTGAGTCCTGGCCCTGGGCTGCTCTGGCTGGACTGGCATGCTCCTCCGCTGTGTAGACATCAGGCACCCGTCATAAGGGATGAGAGAGGTCCTGGGAAACTGTATTCCCCTTCCCATTTGCATGAATTATTTGTATTGCTTGCTTCTCAGTTTCAGCAAAACAAACTGAACACAAATAAAGCCAAGTCCAAGTCGTGTTGCTCGTCAGTGTTAGAATCCTGATCAGACTTTGTGGTCTGTTTACCTGACTTTCTCCTCTAGTTCAACCCTGGAAGCGATGCAGAAGTTAAAAAACAAAAAGTATGGGTCTGAAGAACTAAAGTCAAGACATAGAAAATGCTGGGCACAGCAAATTGGCTCTGTGCTATTATGGAGGGCAGTAGCTGGCAGGGATGAAGAGGTTTGCATGTGCAAGCATGGAGATTGGCTGAGGGGAAGAACTTTCGAGTTGCATTCCTTTCTTGCAGTGCCACACTGCTGGCCTAGATGCCCACCCGCCCCCTCAGTACTGATGGAAGAGCAGCCGCACTTGTCCAGGACCACTGGGGTCAGCATGGTGACATCAGAGATGTTCAAGACAAAGCAGGCTGAGTTGCTGACTTCTATAAAGCCCTGTCCCCTTCTCCTCCTCCATCTCCTTCCCTGAGCTCTGGATAACCAAACCGACAGAGAAGAGCTCTAGGAAGAGAACAATGCTGGAGCAGAGGTTCCCTGAGGGGCAGTGCCACCTGTTGGGGAGACAGCAAATGGAACAGAGGAGAGAGGATCAAGCTTAGACTGTGACTCCTCAGGCACTGCCCTCAGCTACAGTCCTACCACCTTAACCAAGCCAGGAGCAACACACAGTGCTCTACCTTACCCATGTTACCAGCCTAGATACTGGATACAACCAGGGGAAGATGTATTCATTGCCAAAAGAAGCCAGACGTTTGAGTGATGAAGTCCTGATAAAGGATAGTGAATGAGCATGCAAAACTCAATGAAGCAGACTTAATGAAATAGGCAGAAAAGAATTAAAAATAAAAATAATATTCTCGGGAGGGAGGGAGACGCAAGAGGGAAGAGATATGGGAACATATGTATATGTATAACTGATTCACTTTGTTATACAACAGAAACTAACACACCATTGTAAAGCAGTTATACTCCAATAAAGATGTTAAAATAAATAAATAAAAATAATATTCTCTAATACATTGGGGGGGATGGTAAAATGAAAACAAAGTAAGCCCTTATAAAAAACACAAAGGAGAAAGATTGGGTATAAAAAGACAATAATTAGAATTAAATAATAAGATAAAAAGCAGAATGATTACAGATGAAGATGAATAAACTAAAAGGTCAGGTCAAGAAACTCTCATGGAAAGAATTAGGAAGATAGAGAGAAATGATAAAAGTTAGGGTATGTGAAATTTAGTAGATGTCAAAATCTAAATATGAAGAGACAAAGGAGAGGAAAAATTGGATGAAGAGGAAATAATCATGCACAATTTCCCAGAACTAAAGCAAGGTTAAATAAATCATATTGAAAATATTCCTAGGGTGCCAAGTAGGATAAATAAAAGCTCAGATGTACACACGTTACGGTAACATCTAAGAACATCACAATATTGAGAAAATTCCAAAAGCTTATGGACAGATCAGAGCTTCTGATCTAAGGAAAACAACTTAGATTAACCTCAGAATTTTCTGTAGTGACACTGGAAGCAAGAATGAGGTCACAATTGTGAAGGAAAAGTTTGAACATGAGATTTTATTCTATCTGTTATTATTATTAAATATTTGTGACATACAAAAATATAAAGAATAATAAAAACAAACACCATATATCTGTTACCCAGATTACAAAATAACAGAACAGATCATTACATTTCTTATGGAAGTACTTTGCTTGACCACACCAAATCAAATTTTTTTCCAGTATATTAAATTTGGTGAGCATCCTTCCGTGAAGGATGTTTTCCTATTTTTAGTACTTGTGGATGCATTTCTAGACAATCCATCATATTTCAATGCATTTTTTAAAAAATAAGGAAGCCAGGTATTTCACTGTCATTATCAAACCATCACTTATATTGGTGCAGGGATTTTTTTTCATTTGTACAAAATAGCAGTAGACAAAGAGATATATGGAAAAACTAAGATAATATTTAATATGCTCTGATGCATGCAGCTAAATGAAATTTATTTCTACTGTAGTTATTTCCAGTGGACACTTCCTTAGTAAACTGACAGGAACTTACTGATAGATTATGTAGAGTAGTTACAACCATTTAAGCCTTTGCAGAGAATAGTGTCAGCCTTAAAATATAGGTCCTTAGGACTTCCCTGGTAGCACGGTGGTTAAGATTCTGCCTGCCAATGCAGGGGACACGGGTTTGAGCCCTGGTCTGGGAAGATCCCACATGCCACGGAGCAACTAAGCCCGTGCGCCACAACTACTGAGCCTGCGCTCTACAGCCCATGAGCCACGACTACTGAGCCCATGTGTGACAACTACTGAAGCCCACGCACCCTAGAGCCTGGGCTCCACAACAAAGAGAAGCCACCGCAATGAGAAGCCTGCACACCGCAAAGAAGAGTAGCCCTCGCTTGCCGCAACTAGAGAGAAAGCCCGCACGCGGCAACGAAGACCCAACGCAACTAAAAATAAATAAATAAATAAATTTATATATTAAAAAATATATGTCCTTAGGACTATTTTTTACCACAGATAGTATTAGGAACTCTGAACATTTATCTATTTAGCTAGACTTTAGTTTGAAGATCACCGGTGTACAAAAGATTTAAGTTGTGTTTATCTACAGTCATTTTAAGTTAATGGAACTTTTCTTCCAATAACATAGTTGTAGAAGCAGTATCTATTTTCTCAAGGATATAACTAAAATTTTCTATTTCAGGTCTTATCAAATCATCTTCATCAAGGCAAAGAATAAGAAAAGATGCCAATTTGTACACCTACTGATTTAATATTACTAGAAACCTTGGACAATGTTATAAGAGACAAAAGCATAAAAAATATAAGGATTAAGTATAAAAAATAGAAGTATTGTTGCAGGAAGGGGGACCTCTTCCAGGGCCCGAGAGTGGGCTCTTGTCTAACACTTGGAAATGAATTGTCTGAGGTGACACCCATGCTGACAAAGCAAAAGACTTTATTGGAAAGGGGCACCGAGGCTAAGATCAGCAGGGTAAGCGAACCCAGGAGAATGCCTCTGCCATGTGGCTCACAGTCTCAGGTTTTATGATAATGGGATTAGCCTTCTGGGTTGTCTCTGGCCAGTCATCTTGCTTGTGCCCGTATTTGGTCAGACTTGGGTCCTTTGTGGCGCACGTGTGCATCTCTCAGCCAAGATGGATTCCAGCCCAAGGGTTTCTGGGAGGTTGGCAGGACATATTATGGGCTGGCGTCTCCTCCCTCCTTTTGGCCCCTCCCGAATTCTCCTGGTTTTTGGTGGCAGCACCATGTTCCTTATTGGGACCTCCTGTTGTGAGACGACTCATGTAAGTGGTTATTATCATGCCTGGCCAAGGCAGGTGGTTTTAGTCAATGGCTCCCTAGAGCCTAACTGACCTGAGGGAAGGAAAATACCAATTCTAACCATCCTCTTCCCCCTAAGATTCAAAAAGGTCCACCTGATAGGCAATCTGCAATAATCTTTGCAAGAGAAGCAACTATCACAAGGACAGAGTCTAGATTTCAGTGAGATGAATTGGAGTGGTGGAAGATGGGGCAATGACAGTAGCAAAATTTAGACCATAGGCACGATGTTTAAAGAGAGAAGGTAAGAGAGTGAGTAGTAATAGGAAAGTATGAGATCAAGAAAGTAATTTTCTTCCTTCCTCTTCATCACTTTCCCCCTCTTACCCCAAATTTGGTATAACCTTGAGTTCTGTGAACTCCAGCCAACATTTCCATCTTTACGTAAGGAAACTTTTAAAAACAATTTTGTTTAGATGAGGAAGACGAGTACTATATTAATAGGGTTTTTTTTTAGAACTTTTGTTTTGTTTTGTTTTTTTGCAGTACGCGGGCCTCTCACTGTTGTGGCCTCTCCCGTTGCGGAGCACAGGCTCCGGACGCGCAGACTCAGCGGCCATGGCTCACGGGCCCAGCCGCTCCGCGGCATGTGGGATCTTCCCGGACCGGGGCACGAACCCGCGTCCCCTGCATCGGCAGGCCGACTCCCAACCACTGCGCCACCAGGGAAGCCCCCTAATAGCTTTTTATAAAATCTAAGTTTAGGAAAAGAAAAATGTGTTGTCTAATTATTTCATCCTCTTGCTTAAAATGTGTCATAGAGTCCATAGTCTAATTGGGATCAGGTCATTTTTTTATTGTGGTGCTCAAGGGGACTGCATGACCTGGACCCCTCAACATTATCGCTTGTCCATTCCATAGTCCCGTCCTTTTGGTGGGTAATCCTATTCTCCAAATCATCATACCCAGTTTTGTCTCTGAGCCTTCACACAGGCTATTTTTCTCTTTACCTACATCATTCACCTCCTTGTACTTCCATCATATTGATTTATACTCACGCTTCATGTCTCAGCTGAGATATCACTCCTGAGAATCGTCCTTAACCTTCCAGGGGTTAAATGCTCTGCCATAAGCTCCCACAACACCCTGTGTTTCTGCTTTACAATTGCCTCTTTTTCTGTCCATCTCCCTCTGTATTTGTAGCCTCATAAGGTCAGAGACCATATCTGAAAAGTCACTGTTCTCTCTGTAGTACCTTGAACACGGTTCCTGACACAGAGTAGGAACTCAGAAAATACTCGTTGAATTAAGTCATGGTTCTACTATTTTCTGATTTGAGAAGAGAGTGTATAAAAACAGCAAGACTGGAGTTTGGAGAGATGAACCAGTCCTGGTGCCACCTTTTTCTATCTGTATGACCGTCTAAAGTTATTTAAATCTCATTGATTCTTATTTTTCTTACTTATAAAATAGAGTTAAGCCTACCTACCTCCCTCATTGTTGTAAGAAGTAAATAAAACAATGTATATGTGTCTAGCACAGATGGCACTAAATTAGGGTAATATAAATGATAGAGTGTATCTTGTGTTATTTTTCCACTTAAAACACCAATACCAATATTTTCCAATTGTTTTCCTCCTTTTTTTCTCCTTCTGTTCATTCTATCAAGGTGGCAGCATAGAGTAAATTTGAAAAGAGCTGTTGATACAATTGGTTAAAATATCAATAGTAACTAAAAATAGCTAACATTTATTAAGCAATTACTCTGTGTCTGGCAAGGTACTAAGTAGTTTATATGTACTATATTCCTAGCACTTTTTTTATCATTTTATTCATGATATTCAGTGTTACAGAGGATGCAGTCACTTGCTTTTCTTGCAGTCAGTGGTGACAGTGGAAGACAACACCGTGTATGCCTGCTATTTCCTTTCTATTCCCTCACCTTTTCATGCTGCTTGTGCACAGTAGGTAGACAGGAGATACATGAGGAGACGTTGACTCCGCTCCTCTCCCACAGTTTTTACTCACAAAATATGAGTAAACTGTCACTGATTTCTGGCCTGTCCTCTTCTTAGAACTCCTGTAAACATCCTGGACATTTTAATGTCACTAAGACATCACATTGTTGTGTGTGTTTTAAAAATACATATAGAATTGTTTGCTTATCTCTATATTGTTCTGTTTCCCCAGTAGGTTTTTCACTTCTTAAAGGCAGGAACTGTGTCTTATTTGCCTCAGTACCTCAGAACCTCATATTGTCCCAGTCACATGGTGGCTTCCTAAAACTATAGTTGAGTGAATACATTTTGAATAAATCACCCCTCCACTTAACACACACACACATACACATATGCACACACACAAATACTTTTTAGGTAATGTGGCTCTCACAGTTTTGTGCATCTTACAGAGGTTTATTTGGATTAGGTAAAAGACACTGACCAGTGCTAGCTCCTGTGGAAAGTTTAGGCTCTGAGAACATCTGGGAGGAAAGGGGTTCACAAAATGAATAGATTCTGCTTCTCTGTTGAAGATTGGAGAAATGAGAAAGAAATGTGGAACTAAGTGTGCTAACGTGACCTTGGACATTATTCTGGGCTCTGAGCTAACCTTATTCTGCCACCTCGGTCAAAATAATTTTCTCAATTGAAGTCTGTGTTCTCCTCTGTCAAGTAAGCGTGCTAAAAATGACCTTCACAGCATAGTCCTCAGGAAAGGCTAGTAAATGATTGTAAGAATCTGAGAGAAGGAAAAGCACTGGATAAATCTTGAGTAATAAATCAGGACCTTTCTGTACTAAGTCGAACAGAGAGGCATTTAATTTGGAATCTCCCAGTGTCTGGCTATCTGCTGAAGGAAAAAGGATCACAATAAATGTATATATAGAAGAAAAGCTGACAGTTGAAAAATGAAAATGAAAAGCAACGACATGAACAATGTTAGGAGATGCCTTCAAGGAGACGAGTCTTCAGAAAGTTGAGATCTCAGTTCAGAACGTTTCTTTCTCTCTAATTGTTGTTCTGCGTGCTGCTGCAATATGATGAAATGGCCATAAACTTAGTGTGATAGGCTTGCAGAATAATTTAATTATAATTTAACATTTACTTTTATGCTATGCAATTACTTACATTGCTTTCTGCTGAAGACAATACATTTAAGCGTCTACAGACAATGAAAAAATAGCTGACAGGGTCAATTCTAAAGTTATACTAAGGTTTAGTTACATTCCTTTTTCACCCAATGGACTTAACAAATTAGGCAGAAAGAGACTGGTTAAAAGAAAATTAGACAAGTAATCAGGTACCCTTGATTCTCCTCTAAATCTTTTAACAATCTAGCTCTCTGAATTTTGTAGATTCCTTAATCTTTAGTGGGTCGGTCGCTATTTTCTTATGTGTAAACATTGTCACATTGTCAATGTGTCACTGTTACACATTGTCTTATGTGTAAACATGGTCAATTTCTTTTTTTGTATTCATTAACATTCTGTGATAATGATACTACTGATGCTTATAAAATCAAAGGTTCTTGTTTATGAGATTAAATTCATCCCCAAAGCCAGTCATTGACATATATTGGGTGTCTACTCTCCAGTATTGTGCAAGACTGGTTCATGATGTTAAGCTTTTATTCTGTTCTCTAGAATCCTTTATATTTTTCCTCTTCCTGAAAGGCAATTTGCACATGAGCAGTTTAACTGTAAAATATTTGTTGCTCGGTTACAATAGAGAAATGACTATATGAAAACATCACTTGAAATATTTTGATTAAATATCATTTCTGTGTTCTCTCTTTGTGACTTGAGTATTAAACAGTCTATATTAATTTTTAAATTAACAGAGATACATTTTATTACCAACATATAAAATTTGACTCGTATAAGTTAGAATTTCAGGTGATTCTGACAGTAAACAGGCTCTGTTAGAATTAGAGGTTCCAAGTAAAGGGCCTAACTTAGAAGCCTAAACTTTTAAAACTTAAGGAGACACAGAAATTATTTCATCTATTTATTATATATATTTTATAGTAGAATAAAAAACATGTTTTTAAAATAACATTGAGAGATAATTAACATAAAAATTCACCTATTTAAAATGTACAATTCAATGTTTTAAAATATATTTACTTGATTGTGCAACAATCAGCACAATTTGTCACCCCTCCTAAAAGAAATCCAATAACATCAGCCCTAAGCAGTCAGTCCTCATCTCCCCTGTCCCCTCCTTCCTCTACTCCTAAGCAACCATTAGTTTACTTTTTGTCTCTATGGATTTGCTTATTCTGGATATTTCAAAGAAATTGAATCATATATGCCTTTTGTGATTTGGTTCTTTCACTTAGCAAAATGCTTTCAGGGGTCAGCAGCATGGTAGCATGTGTCAGTACTTCATTTCTTCTTATTTCTAAATGGTATACATTTTGTGGATATGCCACATTTTACTTGTTATATATCTATCGGTTGAATAACCTTTGAGTTGTTATCAATTTTTGACTGTTAGGAAATGCTGCTATGAACACTGGTGTATACCTTTTTATATGGATATATGTTTTCATTTCTATTGGGTATATACCTGGGAGTAAAATCATTGAATCAAATGGTAACTCTATGTTTAACATTTTGAGGAACAGTCACTGCTTTTCAAAAATGCTACACAATTGTACATTCCCAATAACAGTGCATGAGGGTTCCATTTTCTGCATACCCTCGCCAACACTTGTTATATTTTTGATTGTAGACATCCAATGGGTATGAAGAGATATCTCTTTGTGGCTTTAATTTGCATTCCCTAATGACTAATGATTGTTGAGCATCTTATCATATACTTGTTGGCCATTTGTATATCTTCTTTGGAGAAATGTCTATTCAGGTGCTTTGCTCATTTTTGGATTGGGTTGTTTGTTTTTTTGTTGTTGTTGAGTTTTAGGAATTCTTTATATATTCCAGATATTAAACCATTATCAGATATATGATTTGCAAAAAACTTTCATTTTGAGGTATCTTTCACTTACGTAATAATGCTCTTTGACAAACAAAAGTTTTTAGTTTTAATAAAGTCGAACTTATCTGGTTTTTCTTTTGTTGCTTGTGCTTTTAGTGTCATATCTAAGAATCCTTTGTCAAATCCAAGTTTATGAAGATTTACTCCTAGGTTTTCTTCTAAAAGTTTTATGGTTTTAGTTTTTTTATTTAGGTCATTGATCCATTTTGAGATAATTTTTGTATATGGTTTGAGGTAGCTGTCCAACTTCATTCTTTTGCGTGTAGAAATCCAGTTGTTTTAGTACCACCTGTTGAAGAGATACTTCTTTCCCTATTGAACAGAATTGATACCCTTGTCAAAAATTAATGAGCCATACTTTTTTTAGACTCTTTTCCCATATAGGCCATTACAGACTATATGCATAACTGATTCACTTTTCTGTACACCTGAAACTAACACAACATTGTAAATCAACTATACTCCAAAAAAATTTTTTTAAAAATCAATTATCCATAATATGGGATTATTTCTGCACTCTTGATTCTATTCCATTGGTCTGTATGTCTATCTGTATGCCAGTGCCACACTCTTTTGATTACTGTATCTTCGTAGTCTGGACGACTAGCATCCCATATGAATTTTAGGATCAATTTTCCTATTTCTGGAGAAAAGACTATTGGAATTTTGTTAGGAACTGCATTGAATCTGTAGATTGCTGGCTAATTTTGGATTGTACCCTGGACATTTGGTATGTTGTATTATGAGATTCTGAGTCATTTAGTTGCTGTGAAGATTGGTGTGTGTGTGTGTGTGTGTGTGTGTGTGTGTGTGTTTATCACTTAATAGATCTGTACAGATTTAGGCTGAAAGTTCCCAACTGCCTTCTGTGAGCTATGGTTCTGAGCTGCCTCATTTTTTCAAAGAGTCTGCAGTGCTAATTAGCTCTGTCACATGTGTATGCCACAGAGTCTGAGACCTTCAAGTTGGTCTACCAAGAGTTCAGTTCTCAGAGTCTTTGGTGTGCTGTTTAGGGTCTCATTCATGTTTATGTAGCTGAGGTTACACAATTTTGTAGGATCACTTTCTTGAATTCTCTCCTCATTGAGTCTCTTTGATATTTTCTGGCTCTCAGAGGCTCCCACCCTTCTCTTCTGTCCAGAAAGCTAGGGCTTTAGTTTTCCCACTGGGCTGTGTACTTCCCACAACTGTCCACCTCTGAGTTCAAGCAGTAGGACTATAGAGAGAGAGAAAAAGAATTGGGGTATTCCCCCCCATTCTCAGGGTTACAGTTTCTCTTGTTAGGAGGAATGGTTCCTTTCCGTCAGAGTTCTGGTTGCCTGCCCAGCTGCTTCTGCCCAGCCCTGCCAACACTGCCATGGGGTTGCCTGCGACTAGAGTGGAAAAAACAAAAAACAGTGAACTTTCCCACTCTCTCTGACCCTGGGGGCTACTTTCCCTGATGTGCAGACCAGAAATAAAGGTCTTTTCTTGGATCATTTTCTGCTTACACCCAGATGGCAATTCTGGCTTTTGTTGCTTTTCAGTCCAGGCTGGGAGATATTAGAGGGAAAAATACAAGAAACTCACACTTATATTGGTCTTACTTTGAGTTCTGGTTTCCTTTCTTATTCTATCTGCTACCATTTAACTTTTCAGAGTCTTCAGATAGCTGCTGAATGCATCTGTCTAGATATTTAGTTGTATTCAGTAGGAGAGAGGATGAAGTACATTTACTTTTATCTGAACTGGCACCAGAACCTTAAATGCAAATTGCAAAGATTATTTTAAAATAGATTATTTTTTATTTAAGTCTATTTCATTTACTTGTTTTCCCTCCATATATTCTTAGGTTTCTGTTTTCTAAACCATTCTAGACAAATGGCACAAATTCTTTTTGAAAAAAAAATCCCTTATAGAATAACATTCCTGACCCTGTGTTAGTATTTAGCCTCATGCTTTCTTTATCTTATCACCAAGAATTACTTCTTTATCTTATTCCACCAAATTTTAAGTTTATTTTCTCTAGTTCTACTGTGGCATATCATATCATTTTCTACATAAGAAGTTGTTTTTGCAAGGCAGAAATAGAGACACAGATGTAGAGAACAAACGTATGGACACCCAGGGGGGAAAGCTGGGGGGAGGGATGAATTGGAAGATTGGGATTGACATATATACACTAATATGTATAAAATAGGTAACTAATAAGAACCTGCTGTATAAAAAATAAAATAAAATTCAAAAAAAAAAGAACAATGACACAATGAAAGGAAAAATGTTTTAATGTCTCCGTCCCATTATAGGAGAAGTCTACATCTCCACCTGTTGTATATGTGTATACAGTCCATAGAGTATGCTGAATATATGCTTCAAAATAACATACATATGCAGAATGCTGATTTTTAGTAAACTCTTACTTTTCATTGACTTGATACAGATCCTAGATTTTTTTCTCTCTAATCTTATGGTCATCACAACTCATTGTATATGTTTTCACTGAATAATTACAGGTATACCAAATATTTTGAGGTGCTTAATAATAAGAAGTCTGTAGGTTTAACCTGTTGAGTGAGTTTAAGAACACTGGAGTGAGAGTAGAAGCATAGGATATAACCTCAGCATTGAAAAGAATTATAGATTCCTGACCTTGTGTGAATTTGAGAAACCAAACTGATTTATAAATAAGCTAGTAAGGGTAGAGGTAAATATTTTTCGGAATCTAAAATTAAAAAAGAACAAAAAAGGGGTTATGTTCCCCTAAGGTGAATCTTTTCGTGGTAGACTATAACAGAGCAATAAAGGAATCCACAATATTTGCATACCCAGTGGACTATTTAAATATTACTGTGACTGGGAACAAAAGACTTCAAAATTTCCCTAGCTTTCTTGTTTAAATCTATATGGGAATACAGATTTAGAGCTAAATGAAGCACAATCACACAGGGAGCCTCTGGAGGCTGCAAGGGCTATGAATATTGATGGCAATGCACTTCTGTGTTGTGCTCTGAACAAATGACAACAGAGTAGTAAACAACTATTTCCTTGGAGATGCAAATAGATTCCATAGGCTGTGAACTGAGACTCTTTCCCACTCAGATCTTATTCAAAGCAAACAGTGTATTTAGAAGGGTACACATACCCTAACAACTAGACTGGGTATGGCAAACCAGAAACAAAGAAACAGAATTAGTTCCAACTCATTATAACTATAAACAAGACTTTTTTTTTTCCCTCTCTCTCACCAAGTAGCCTAGAGATGGCATTATTTTTGTTTCACACTTTTAGAAATAAATGAATTAATTCTAGGAATGTTGCTATTGAGTATTTAGTGAGATTTTGCTGGATCTAAACTCTACCAATGCTACCATTCAGAGACATATAGTATTTTCTGGAAGATTGTTGCTAATGTTATTTTTTACTCATGTTGAAAAGCTCTATTTTCCAAATAGGAAAATTTCTCTCTGGAGTCTGCAAAGGTTCATAAGTGATCGTTCATATGACAAAATGCCATGAGGAGAGAAGGGGAAAGTAAAAAATTAGAATAGTTGATCATAACTCTGAAATATAACTGAATATAAAACTCTGAAAATTATATTCTGAAAAGGAAAATAGAATCCTTTCTTTTGGAGGAGAAAAGCAGCAAAGGCTGTTGGATGGAAGTTTGGAGAAAGAAAAATATACTCAACCTGAAGGAAAAATATACTCAGTCTGAACAAACCGTCAGAAATAATGGGGTTGAATAGCAAAATTGTCCTCATAGAATTTAGCATGATGTCTATAAATAATTACTTTAAAGCATTAGCTTAAATTAGCTTTAAGTATTAGCTTAATTTTTGAAAAGCAGGTTAATTTAAATTATTTACAAAACAGACAAAAGAACTCAAAGTCTATTTTGGGAAAGCTGTGGATTTTCTGAGAATGGGCCACATATCATTCTTTGTGTTTACAGGAGTCGAGTTGAGCTGTAAATACAGAGACAAACCAAGAGTCTGTCTACATAGCAAGTGCTAAGGCACTGGTCTGTATGGGTGCTCAGATATTACTGGGAATGCAGTGGGATGGGAAAAGGAATGTATTTTACTGACTTCCTCTTAGGAAGACCATTGCATTCTATTAGAAGGGATTCTTTGATATGTCCTCGGGCTGGGCAGCTAGATCTCAATGAATATGCTCAAGCATTAATAGAAGACTAGCGCATTGCCTTTAGGAGCAGTTTTTTAAATTGTAGGACTCTAGTGTTCCCCAGTGGAAGGTACAAGTTTGCCATAGAGCAGAGTGACAGGAGAACAAGAGCGAGATGAAGAGGGGTTTGAGCTCTGCCACAAATAGCCCTCCTTGGTTCCTTCTGACTTGACACCCTCAGTCTCCTCTAGGTAAGTATTTTAAATATTTACACATCTGTTAAAAGAGGCAGTAAATCGTTAGCCTCCCTAGGGGCACCCACATGATTTAGTCTAGATCTGCTTATACATCACTTTCATAGTTGCTATATACACATCGAATGCTATTTGTTTCCCTTCTTGTCAGAGGATACTTCTACTCATAGGAAGTAAGAAAATTCAATCTTTTCTTTACCCGTACATCTGAGAATTAGGAACTAGATTTTGCAGATTCTGTTGGAGACTATCAATTTTGTCAACTTTTCTTGAAACATTTCTCTATACCTCTGTGCCAGAAACTGGGCTGTCTCAGCTGCCCCAACTTTCCTCATTCCTATGCTTCTAGTAGATCTGTCGTGCAGAGCTGCTCTCAAATATGCATGAACTCTCATATCTCACATTCTCAGTGCCCTTCCAAGGTGCAGCTGAGTCCTGATGAGCTGAGGGTATCAGTCGGTTCTTTTTATCTTGACACACTTGCAGCAAGCTGACCCAATTATGGCCCTATTTTCTCCGACCATCATTAAAGATGTAAGTCCCTTAGATCATCCATTTTCTCTTTAGTTTTCTCAACCCACTATGGCTCTCCCTGGTCAACTCCCAAAATTTCAAATGTGCTCTCTGAGAAACTTCTCTTCTTTGATTATTAGACTCCCATTGATCCTCAATCACCTCACTGATCCTTCCCGACAATGCCTCTTAAGTGAGCACTGGCTCTTCCTTGACAGAATCATCCTCCTCGCAGCTTTTACCTGCAGAAGGAAGCTTGTCATTCTCCCAAGCCCTACTTATGTTCTGGTCTGTGTTTTGGGTCCATGGCCAGAGGCTGCTGGTTGTCTCTTGTTATTTATTCTCCTTTCTTCTGCAGTAATAGAATGCCCAATTTTTAGCTGAGTCATAGTCATCCTGAGTAAGGCTATTTCCCCAAACCCTTTACAATTGGCGGGCATGGGGCTAAGTTCTGATTAATCATGTGTAACTTCCTCAAATACCTTTCAAGGGAGGGGACACGCCCTTCTCCTCCTTCCTCCTCCCTATAAGATGGATTGTGGAGCTGGAACAGCTGTGATTTGAGGGATGGAGGTCACAGATTAGTATATCACACTAATAGCTATTGCCAAGCACAGAGCGTCAACAATAAATATTTATAGATTGACCAAATGGAATATAAATTTTTATATTAAAATAATTTTTATTTTGAAGAAAAAGTTCATCTATTCATTTTTTTATCCAATTCTGAAATAATTTCTGCAGCATCCTGCCAAGTGTTTGCTAGCCTTTCTTTAAAAACTGCTTAGCTGGGCTTCCCTGGTGGCGCAGTGGTTGAGAGTCCGCCTGCCGATGCAGGGGACACGGGTTCGTGCCCCGGTCCGGGAAGATCCCACATGCCGCGGAGCGGCTGGGCCCGTGAGCCATGGCCGCTAAGCCTGCGCGTCCGGAGCCTGTGCTCCGCAACGGGAGAGGCCACAACAGCGAGAGGCCCACGTACCGCAAAAATAAATAAATAAATAAAATAAAATAAAATAAAAACTGCTTAGCAAGGAGCTCACTACCTCATAACATAATTCAGTAATATTTATTTTTACATTGGTATGGTTATTTCAGTGGCACTTTGGAAGGATAGAGGTAAACACATAGACTCAAAGCCCATCTTGAACCTGGAAGTCCTATAAATTTTGAATCTCTCTTAATGTTAAGACCTCTTTGGAACAAACGGTGATTTGTCTCCTCATTAAGTTCTGTCTTTTGGTTCTTAGCTGAGTTTGGAGAAGACCAGGCTAGTAAAGAGAGCTCGTTTGACAAATTGAAGAACACCTACCCTCTTTAAAGGAGATGATTGTTATCAGGTCCAGCCAACTGTATAACCAGGAAATTGCTCTTTTATCCTGCCCATAGGTTAATTTATCCTCAGTTTTAGAAATGGATTTCAATAAAAAACAAAACAAATTAGCACTAAGAGGCCAACCACAACACATCTGCATACTCTATGTGGCCTAAGAGTCCCCAGACTGTGACCACTATGTTAGACTGACATGGTTTAAGAATATTCCCCCACTTCTGGACCGTTTTTGTATCAATAGCTTAGTTATGCCTTCTAGTTGAAAAAAATGGTAAGAAACAAAAGTTTTGCGAACAGGAAAGCCAGGAACTGGGGAGACTCAATGTCTCTTAGGTGCCTCTTGGCCAGAGACAGTGATATTGTGTGTTTGACATGGAAAATTCTATCACAAGAGGGCTGGGCCTGATAGGAAACATGATGGATGTCTTTCATGTATGTACATGGGTTCTATCTTTGTATGGCTTTGATCATCAGTAAAGCATTTATAAAGACAGAGCATCAGTAGTGTGCTAGTATGTGAGAGCTCTTTCCTGGTAAGAACAATAATGAACCCTGTCTGTTTATTGTTATTCAAGCACCCACGAATCCTTATTTCTTCTATTATCCTGCCTAGGTTTTTCTTGTATTTATGAAGATATCATGAGACATTATCACTTTTTTTTTTTTTACTAAAATTCAATTATATTATATTTCTTTTGGTTGCCACCAGTGTTTAGCTTTTTTTTTTTTTTTTTCGGTACGCGGGCCTCTCACTGCCGCGGCCTCTCCCGTTGCGGAGCACAGGCTCCGGACGCGCAGGCTCAGCGGCCATGGCTCACGGGCCCAGCCGCTCTGCGGCATGTGGGATCCTCCCGGACCGGGGCACGAACCCATGTCCCCTGCATCGGCAGGCGGACTCTCAACCACTGTGCCACCAGGGAAGCCCCTTAGCTTTCTTTAGAGAACAGTTTCCTGAAGTGCTCACAGACTCATATTCAATGCTTCACTCTGTGAGTCAACCTCTAAATTGCTATTCAGTAGTTTCTAGAATCTTTTTTCTCATGTTAAAAAATTGGAATATTTCTTTATTCTGTATTTCTGGAATTTTCCTATTTGTCCTAGTATTCAATAATTACTAACAGGTGGTCCCATGATCATATCTATAGATTTTGTTTCCTAGGGTATAACTAATTAGAACCCAGGATCTTGAAGTCATTTTAAACAGCTCATGTTCTTGTAAGATTTTGATTTTTTGTTTACTTGTTTGTTCACCAAATATTTACGTAAGCCTGAAGTATTTGGGTTCAGAGTTGGGAGCTATAATAACTAGATATGGATTTTGCTAAGACTTTGTCTCATAATAATAGTTAAAGGAATTGAGTGTTGCATGTGTACAAGGACTGCATATCAGATGTTTGCCTCTTAAATGCTCATTTTTTTCCTCATAATGTCACGGGGTTGATGCCATTGATTTTACAGAAGAGTGCTGAACAGAGAGCTACAAGGAGTATTGAAGACCTCACAATTCATATGTAGAAGTATCAGTATTTAAATCTAAAGTTTGTATTTACATCAGGTTACAACTCTGGCTCATTCGTCTTACTTAGTTTGAAATTCTGTCTCTTATTAATCCAGTTGACTGTGCCAGTTTTGGTTTTAAGGTCGTTTTTCTTAATAGAAGAGCCAGAGAAAATAGTATTCAGAAGTAATGCTTATTTTCTATCACACACAGATGTATCCTAATTTCATTAGTGGACATATATGAATACACTATACTAATAGAAACATGATATTACATTGCCTTCTTCCAATCCTAGGGAATGTTCCTTTTCTTCTCCTTTTTCTAGCGTTAAACATACTTGTAAATAACCTTTGTGTTCATTTTTTGTCCTAAGACTCTTCACAGTGATCCTTTCTTTATATTTCAACATCTTTATGATGAGTTTATGGGCTTCCCCCCCTTTTTTTATGTGACCCTTCTTCCACTTGTCCACATGTCCTTTACCTGAAAATATCAAAGACGTCTCTGGGTAACTGTATTTTAAATGACATTATGCTAAGTGAAATAAAGCAAGCACAGAAAGGAAAAAACTGCATGATTTCACTAATATATGGAATCTAAAAAGTCAAATACATTGAGACAGAAATGAGAATGATGGTTATCAGGGGTGGGGAGGTGGGGAAATGGAGACATGTTGATCAAAGCGTACAAAGATGCAATTACGTAGGATGAATAAAGATCTAATGTACAGCATGATGACTATAGTCAATACTACCGTACTGAATACTGGAAATTTGCTAAGAGAGTAGATTTCAGGTGCTGTACTCACACACACAAAAAATGGTAATTATGTGAGGCGATCATATGTTAATTAGCTACACTATAGTGATCATTTCACTCTGTATATGTATATCAAATCATTTGCACACCTTAAATATATATAATTTTTGTTTAAAAATTAATTTAAAATAATGCCTTCTTCTCTTATGGTTTATCCTTATTAGGATCATACACAGTCATACCTTTTCTCTTTAACTGAAATGTCGTGTCTCTGAGTATATTTGATAATACCAATAATCCTTCTCATCCCCTACACTTCTGGAAATCAGTTTTTCTTAAGTTTAAGATGCATGTGAGACCAGGCCTAGGGTTCTCTTCCTTGGCTAAAGTGACAAGGTATTTTTCTTCCAAGCTTCTTGCCACTTTAAATCATCAATAAATTATTTTTGATAATAATGAAGTCTAGAGCAGCCATAACTTTTGTTACTTCCACTACCTCACTGGACTTGAAAAGTCAGCAAGATAACTTCACAGTATTTGCTTTGCTTTGATCCATGTAAGATTTCCCGCCAAATCTAAAGAGATGAAATTACCTAACTCTTGATAGGCATCTTTGCTAATAAAAACCAATCTGTATTGCATATGCAATCTGGGTATTTCATTTGTTCAGTTGGCTCTATGGTAAGTAGCCGCCAACAATATTCTTGATGAAATAGACATTGTTCTTCATTTAGAGTCAGAAGATCAGTGTTCAAGTCTCGTTATCAGTTTCCTCTTTGTAGCACCATCACCTTTTAGAAGTAACTGGTCTTCTCTGCACCTTTCTACCTTCTATAAAATGGGATCAAATGGAATAATGTGAAAGAAGTAGTTTAAAAATATTATAGACATTAGTATAATAAAAATAATAACAGAATCTTTTGTGTTTTTCACCACTTTTGTTATCCTCACCTAAATGAATATCTACCAAGGTAAAATCAGATGGACCTTAGGTGGTCATTTGTTTTTCTTGCTTTAACTTCATATTAAAAGCTAACTTTAATGAATATTCCAAAACTGTATTTTTTTTACCAAAAGTCATAGTCAAGATATGTTGGTGTGCACTTTTATTTCTTATAATTTTGTATGACTCAGTATTTTACTAACTGAAAGATTACTTAAATGCCATACTGGTATGATTAGAATAATTGTCATGACACGTCTGTTCTCTTAGCACTCAGCCATATGTGGAATATGTTGTTCTATAAAATTCTTTCAGATATTTATATAAAAGAGGATAATTTAAAATCTCATATACCTTGACATCACACTAACCTGTGTTTGAATTTCAGCTCTGAAAAATACTAGTGTGATCTTAGGCAAGAAGTAATTTTAATTCTCTGAGGCTCAGTTAATTCACCTAAAAAATAGTGATAAAAATCTTTACTTGCTAACTGTGATGTATAAATGAGATATTGTAAGATAGTGTGCATGAAAATTACATTATCTGCTGTTAATTACTATACTTATTCTTAAAAAACATGCCACCGTACATCGTTATAAAACTAGGAGTCCCTCTAAAGTTATATGACCGTGCACAGCTCCAGGGAGTGTCATCTCCATAGCCGTCCATGTAAGTGGCATGCCCTGTAGTTAGTTGTTCAAAGACTTGGCTTTGAACTCAAGTCCATTACTTCATGGTCTCTAGATTCCACTAATAACAAACAAAGAAACTGGTACTATGCTAAATGATAGGAAAACAAAAACAAATAGGACACTATCCCTTTTCTAATATAGCATATAATTTAATAAAAATTTTAGATAGAGAATTATGCTAGAGAAAAACAGAAGCAAGGCCCTTTGCTTTCACAGACAGCTTCTTAGTGCACATTAGAAAAAGACTCCTCTGGGTAGAGAAATTAGAAAAAGCTGTTCCTTGTAGGGTGGAATGCTGGGCAGTGCAAGCTTCATGCCACATCCCATGACTTGGAGAGCTAAACTCAGGCTGAAATCACGTTTCCTTAGCAAGGTACCTTTGTGTACAGCACAACCTGCACCACTGTCCTTAAAGACCCTGAATTAAAGGTTATAATGTTACTTTTGGAGCAGCTATCACAGAAGACTCAGTGCTACTAACTAGTGAAACCTCAAAATTTTGCATTATTTGTATAAAGCCAAGTGACCATATCTTGGCTCATTGTTGCATTCAGTGAAATATGAATCTAGCATTTACAATAGTTGAACAGCAATTTAAACTTTTACTGTACTGTTTACAGACAGTGCCATAAGGGATTTCATTCATGCAACAGAAAGCATGCAACAGAACTTCTTAATTGTGTGTGTGTGGGTGTGTGTGTGTGTCTGTCTGTCTGTCTGTGTCTTTCTCATTCAATATCTCATACCCGTGGGTGGGTGGGTAGAGGTGGAGGAAATGTTTCTTCCCGTCCCAATGATTTGAGTCATCAGATTTTATGGGAATTGGCTTTATTTACATGTAAAATGAAGATGAGGAATGTTCTAACAGTGTGATTTTTAAGAAAAGAAATTCTCATTTGCAGACATCATTGAAGTCTATAGAGTTGGTGAGTTAAGCTGGCATATTTCTTTTTTATCCAATACTAGCTAAAGTTAGTAGTGTTCTGTTACAATTTACTTGTCCCCCCAACGTCTTGTAAAATATACCACAGACTAAAGTTTAAATAAAACAAACTGCTGTACTTCCTTTTGACTCCTAACCCTAAAAGCTTATGAAAAATATATACACTTTGGGATAGGGAACAGATAATTAACGGTTGCCTATAATTCTGAAGCTGAGCATGTTCAGTCTGGGTAATTACACCAAATCAGGCAGAAACTCTATTATCAGCTGTTAAATGCTATTGTACTGCTAGGCTTCTTACCTTTGTTTTTCCACTTGAGATGAGACATGACACCCTAGTTGAATGTATCCTCAAGTTGATGACAAATTTTTAAATATAAAAAAGTACTTTCCCCCTACTGAGTACTCAAGAACAGTTCTAAAAGTAGCTGAGGCCAATCTCAAAGTCTATAGATAACGATGTACTTTACCTGATCTTTCTAAAGTCTCTTCTGGAGGGGCACTAAATACCTTCTATTTATAATCCATGTTTTAGCTTTTAAAATGTTCTTTTCAAGTCAATTTTTTACTTCTTTTATGCGTATTCATTCACTGCTCAATTTGAGTGAGACCAGTCTGAAAACCAGATTGAGAAGCACATCATCCTAGAATTCATAAATTCATGAGGAGTTGTTCTGCCCAACACACCAGTTTGCAGATGAGAACAATGAAACTCATAGAATTTAGTACTCTTTGGAAAAAAAGCCATCAAACTCATTTTGGCCTATCAAGAACTAATACCTAATTCCCAGTGTGTATTTGTTGTTTCATTCATAGATTTTTATTCTAAAAAACAAAACAAATCAAAACTAAGGGATTAGGTTGTGGAAGAAGAGGAAGAAGTTAAAGACGAAGTGCAGAACCGTATAGGGTATTCCATATACAACACTGGTTTGGGAAAAATTTATTGTTTCAGTGTTTATACCTACTTAACTTGAGTGATGTTGGGACATCACTTTAAATTGCTCTCAGGAGTTTCAGTGTTCAGAGCTCAAGCTGATGTCAGCACTTTGATAAGTCTTGAGGCAAAGAGCACGATTCAAACTATATTTTATAAAAATAAGTTTATGTCCATCACTTAAGCTTCAATGTTATTCAATAGTCATAGTAATTTTAAAAACACATGAAGCAATAATTGGTATAGTCTAGCCAGATTGAGAGAGAGAGAGAGAGAAATAGCAACGTAAAGATATATATGTATATGTCTGTAGATATATAGATATGATATAAATGTATATTTATATATGTTCCAAAACTGTTTTTTTGACTAATGGGACATGTGTTTCCCCCTTTATATTTGACTGTCAAGGTAAGTATTGGAGAGACAGAGAACTCAAGAGAGATGGTGCAAACTGCTCTTCCAATTATTCTCTTTCCTTATTTAGTATTTTAAAAATCTTTATTTTTTAAAAAAAATTTGGCTGATATTAGATCAGTTCTTTCTTTGAGGCTTTTCATTCAAAAGATTTGTAAATAATTATTTAGATCAAGAATAGAACACAACATACAGAATAATTTATTTGTTGTTTCATTCATAGATTTTTATTCTAAAAAAACCCCAAAAAACTAAGGGATTAGGATGTGGAAGAAAAGGAAGAAGTTAAGGATGAGTTGCAGAACCGTATAGGGTATTCCAGATACAGCACTGGTTTGGGAAAATTGTATTGTTTCAGAGTTTATACCTATTTAACTTGAGTGGTGTTGGGACATCCAGTTGAAATGGATGAGTAAGCAGGAAGAGATCTGGCTCATAATCTCATAAATTCTAGTTAGTCATTCAGATTATACAAGTTTCCCAAGGGACAGTTAAGCAAAAGAAGGACAAAGGGTCAAGAACTAGACCTTAGAGAATTCTCATCTTTAAAAATGAGATTAAAAAACTGAGAAATCAGAAAAGAGAAATCAAAACAAGAAGCAGAGGAGTGGAATGGGAAGGTGGAAATCAAGGTAATTCAGTGCTTCAAAAGCCAGTGCAGAAAAGCAGTCTCGGAGAGACTACCCTTAAATGAGCTTGAAATACTGACAGTGAGGTGGGTTGCCATGGAGGCAGTTCACCCAGGGCATCTGAGAGTCACTTGGACTCCATAATGTCTCTCTTCTGCCTCTTTGTGACCCATGATAATTGTGACCTGCTCTCTGGTCTGAGCCCCATCCTCAAACTTCTGGAGTCATTCAGGGTTGAAATAAAAGAACCCAAATATGTTCTTTTTTTAAAAGTTTATTTATTTTATTTATTTTTATTTTTGGCTGCATTGGGTCTTCGTTGCTGCGCGCAGGCTCTCTCTAGTTGCGGCGAGCGGGGGCTATTCTTGGTTGCGGTGCGCGGGTTTCTCATTGCGGTGGCTTCTGTTGCGGAGCACGGGCGCCAGGCGCGCGGGCTTCAGAATTTGTGGCTCGCGGGCTCCAGAGCGCAGGCCCAGCAGTTGCGGCACACAGGCTTAGTTGCTCCGCGGCATGTGGGATATTCCCAGACCGGGGCTCGAACCTGTCGCCTGCAGTGGCAGCTGGATTCTTAACCACTGCGCCACCAAGGAAACCCTGAAATATGTTCTTAAAAGTGGTTTACCCTAGATGCCTGTAGATAGTCATTCCAGGATAAATATTGAACTTTAATTGTAGAATACATAGATATTTTATTTTTGATACTTAATTCTCCTCTTGACTCATCATTTTCTTCACTGATATGCTGACTTGCCAGGCGGATTTCTTCCTTTATGGTCTACTACTGAAGTGCTATGAAGACTGTGTGCAGATTTTCCTCCTGGATTTTCAGAACTCAGGGATAGCTTGGGCATCATTCTGTTAAGCTTCATTTTATGAGAAAGAAGGAGATACAAAACAGGCTTAGTGTTTTGCCAAGAAACACAGCTAACTGGCTTCAGGTACTGGTGTAAAGTTTCCAGGTTGGATTATGAGTTAACTGTGATTTCTTTTATTTTAAGTGCATATTTAGACAATATCAAGGACAGAGACATTTTAATATAAGGTAGTATTGATAATAGCTCAGCTTTACTGTTACGGTTGGTTTTACCTTAGATGACTCACTGCACCTTGCAGCACCTCATTTTTCTCACATATAACATAAGCATAATGGTACCTTTTTCATAGGGTTGTTGTCAAGATTAAACAGGCAAATACACATAAACTCATAGGGCAGTGTCTGTAAGAAGCAAGCAGTCAATATATGTTAGCTATATTGTTGTTCTTCTTATTACTATTATTATTCCTTTGTATGTACAAGGCCAACTTTAGGTGTCTTCTCAAGGAATTCATACTATTGTGTACAGTTAATTTAATAAAATTAAACTTAAACTATGTTCCTGAGAAGTCGATGGACTTGGAAGATTTTTCACTTTGATTCTAACTCCGCTGTTTATTATCTGGGTACACTTGGGGAAGTCATTTAAACTCTCTGAGCTTCAGCTTCTTCTTTTGTAAAAGAGGGCAGGAAATGATTTTTGTGTCATGGAGTTACTGTGAAGATCAAATAACTAAGGCATATGAAAGAACTGTCTAAATTATGAAGTGTTGTATACATGCAAGACACTATTTTTGTGTTTGTTTGACCCCTCAGGGGACACTAAATCCAATGGAACCCTGTCCCACAAAATTATTGCTTGAATAGAATATGGAAGCAGGTTGTGTAACACCATATATTCACATATATCTCACTTCCCTCTTTTTTCTTCCCGCTTCCCTTCCCTTCCCTCCTCCCCTCCCCTCCTTCCTTCTTTCTTTTCTTCACCGATTATTTTTGAATGCTATTGTGTGCCAGGCCCCGTACTATATATTGTATAATAATAAAACCAACTTTTCCCTTAAGCGATCTCATTGTCTACTGTAGGAAACAAACACACAAAAAAGTAATAAATTATATGGCATGATAAGTGCAACAATAAATATATGAACTAGATAGGGAGGTTTAGTTATGCAGTTATTGTACTGGGTCTTTGGGAATGTGTCTTCATCTATTTGTATTTTCTTTGTATTACAGAATTTTCAAACAAAAGCTGAATCTTAAACATGGAGTCATAAGTACCTTGACAGAGCATTTATCATAATGCAGTGTTTAAGAATTATATGTCACCTAGGTAATTTGCAAATATATACATTTTTAAATGTTTAGGTGAGAGATATTTGATTAGGAGTCTAATAATAATTTTATAAAATGACTGAAATTTTAACACCAAGTTGGTATTCTACATATAATAATAATCATTAGTAGTATTGTTATTAAAATATGACTATCCGTTATGAGCAATGAAAGGCAGTCTCTAAAATATGCGGATACTTTTATTAATATCTGAATTTCAAATAATTTCTCCTTATCTTTGAATCCAACTTAAATAACCCACCATGTTGAAAAATTCTGATCAATATTTGAAGTATTCTCTCTTACTGACAAGTAACAGCATTTTAAAACACATGTCAGTGTGGAGAAATACTGAAGTAGAAGATACAGTTTTAGCCCTTTATAAACTTGTAATCCAATGAAAAAGAAACAAAAATCATCTTCCTATTTAGCTTTATTTATCTGTACTGAGATACGCGAACACAAGTGAAGAATTGTCAGATCAGTTGAGATAATTATAGTTGGGTGACTTAGTCTGAGGAGGGCTGCAAAAGGAATTCCAGAAAACATCCCAATGAGCCTCTCATCTTTCCTTTTGCATTCTATTCTCACAAGTTATTATTTCTTTGGTTATTTGTGGTAATTGGGTCATATCGTAACCTTTCCCCCCTTCTTATCTGCATCATCATTGAACATCTTTCTCTGTGCCCTGGTCTTTTCATCCACCCATCTGTCTAACTGCTCCATTCGCCTCCTGCCGTGTCTCATTCCAGAAGGCTCCTAGCTCAGCTTTGCTGCCACCCACCTCTTCCTTTTATGCTCCAATGCACAATGAGCTCAAAATGGCATCAAACTGATCTCCCTTTACTTGAAGGCTCACAACACCATCGCTGCAAAACAGAGGAAGTTTCGAAGTTGACTCAGCTTCCTTGTCTTTCTGCTAGTTAAATGCCATTTTACAAAGAATTCAAATTGCTTAATTCAGATTGTATCAAATGGAGTTATTCTTCCTTTGTGGAACTTGAAGATTTATTTCCAGTTCTTGTCAGACTGAAATATTATATTATATTATATTATATATATAATATATTATATTATACTCACACAAACATTAATGATGTTTATTTAAAGCTTATTTTCATATATAATCCCATGACAAATTTTAAAAACAAATATTACCATAAACAGTGAAAACGTTTGCAGCAAAGAGGTAGTCAGAATTACATCTAAAACTTTTAAAGGTACATCTTTCTCCATTAAAGTCCTTAACCCAACAGGATAGTTATTAATTAATTGGTTATTATGTCTAACCATATTGACTAAATTCTAGGGAGAGTGAGGAAAACAGCAAAGAATTCGATATCAGAAGGTTACTATGGCCATGGAATATGTTGTATGTAATAATAGTTAACAGAATGGAACCCTATCTGGCATGCACTATTTTAAGCGCTTTACATGTGCCTATACTCTGGGCATGTGCCATCATTATCCACATCTCACAAGTGAGGAAACTGAGGCTATAGATTATAAGGAACATGTCCAAAATGACCCAGTCAGTATGAGGCTGACCCAGGGTTTGAGCTCAGACACCCAAGTTTCCAAAGACCACTCACTTAACCTACCATCTACTCAATAACATTATTAACCTTCCGTCCCTCTTATATTTTACGTAGAGCCTAGTAGATGGGCTCAGTGAGACACAATCAACGTAGCTCATAGCTGAAATATATTTTTTATACTAAAACTCATGAACACTAAAGTTCAACAGACTTGGCTGATGAGCTAGGATGATCTTAACCTTTCTGAGGAGGCTCTGTAAACTTTTTGAACCTCCTTATTTCAGGTGTATAATGAAAGACATTACAGGTTATTGTGTGGATTACATGAAGTTCTAACACAGTGGGCACACAGTATATAGTAAATAGCTGTTATTTTTAGTAACAGCCAAAACTTACTGTTAATTTTTAGCTCATGGTAAATGGATCCTTTTTTTTTTTTTTTTTTTTTTTGTGTTACGCGGGCCTCTCACTGTTGTGGCCTCTCCCATCGCGGAGCACAGGCTCCGTATGCGCAGGCGCAGCGGCCAGGGCCCATGGGCCCAGCCGCTCCGCGGCATGTGGGATCCTCCCAGACAGGGGGCACGAACCCGTGTCCCCTGCATCGGCAGGCTGACTCCCAACCACTGCGCCACCAGGGAAGCCCTGGATCCATTTTAAATGTCAGTATTTTAAATTCATCTCTTCTATTTTGAAATTTCAATGTCATTTAGTTGTTTGCAGTGGAGGTTTTGAGTGGAAGAAGTCCAATGAGCTTTCAAGAGCAGGTCTTCCTAAGAACAGCTGTTTCCAAATTTGCAAAAGTGGCAATATTTGTAGAGGTTCCCAGATTTTTCAACCCCCTTTGTCAAGAGTCATGTGTTGCCTGTGCATTTTCTCCTATAACAATTTAACTACTTTTTCATTATTATTTTTTTTTCCTGACACTTCTGTTTTTCTTCATGGACACTTTTCTTAAAGGACAAAATATTTTATTCCATGAGTAAATGAGTGCTACTGTCACAAGAGGAACAGAAAGACCACAAAATTTCATTGAGATGTAGATACCGAGGATTTGTTTCCTGACTTATATTTGTGCCAGAGCAAAACTAATAATTACAGTATGACACTGATCTTTCAGATTAGTGGAAAAAAGTAGAAACTCAGAGTTTTAAACGTTCAAATGCCACAAGCCTAGAGCATTCACTATAAATGTAGTGCTATAAGAATACTGGGTAATCCTCGTATATGATTGTAGTTTTAGCACACCACAATTACTGAAGCATTTCTACTAAATATGTTGGTGCTCATTTGCTTTTAGGTTGGAAAACAAAGCAAAAAGCCTTAGTTTAAGAGAAAATTTATGTTCTAATATAGCATGTATGGCTATTAAAACCATTGAAATTTTGTGCCAAAATATTTTCAAGTGTAGTCGATATATGTGTTCTATTTCTAAAACTGTTTTTTTCAGAGTGTTATGTGTAGAAAACTTGAAAGGCATTTTGCCAATATTTTCACTTATTAAAAAGTCAGAAAACAATTTGTCTTGTTAGAGGAAATAAAATCCACATGTTTATAATTAATTCATGCACAGCTCCTGAAAAAGTTACTTATAGTACTACCTACCTGATCTCCAAGAAACCTCTTGGCTTTGTAGAAGCTTTCTTCTTAAACAGGAAGTCATATTTTTCTAAGGATAAACAAATGCAGTTCCCCAAAGATTTAAAGCCAGTTCAGAAAGGTCAGACGGGTTCTAATCTTAGTAAAATCACATTTTCCAGATGCAGTTTAACAAATTTAAGGATTGCTTTTTTGTAAATAGAATTCCCTTTTCCCATCGACATCCAAAATAAGTGATATTTTAGTAAATAATTTAAATATCTAGTTTTAATTGCATAACATTAACCTCTCTGTAAAAATTCTAAACATGGAGCAACCTCAATGATCTGTTTGGAAATCTTAAGTTAAAAAAAGGAAAAGTCCAGGTTTGTCTTGAATTCTCAAAATTACTTGTTTGAACTTTTCCTAAATGCTCTGATTATATGTTATAACTTTACTTTTATTTTGCCTTAATAGTAACGGTGGTTGGTTTTTAACTCCTTCACTCTGAGACATGAAATGAACTAAAAATAATATACTATGTGAGAGCTTTAGACTATGAGGTACAGTTTTATATTATTCCTCAAACTGAGCTATTTAAATTGTATTATATCAAGATTTTAGTTTTTGATGATTTATACCTTTGTTTTTCTATTTGACTTTTTTCTTTTAAAGATCATAATTTAAAATGTACCTAAATAGAATTTATTTTATTTTATTTGAAAATAGTTACTTATTGGAAATGAGCACTGTAGTAGAGGCAACAAGAAGTAGGAAGCATGATCGTTATTCTTAAGAAGCTCATATTCTAAGAAAAAAACCAGATCTTTGTATTTATCTTATAGATTCATTAAAATTTCATTTAATCACTCCTGAGGAGTGCCTCTTATATGTCAGACACTGTGCTAGAAATTTTTAAAAAGGAAGATTTTTAAAGAGTAATATAGGGTTCCTGACCTTAAGAGCTCTGTTTTACAAATACAGAACTAATGCTGCTGTATCCACAACAAAGTAAAAACCAGTTAACAGATTCATTAATTGTGCTTTGTGAGCACTTCTATTGTAATACATTTATTTTAATTAAGGCCTTCTACCTAGATCAAAGGTGTTAACATGGCTTCCTGGTGTGAAATGTAAGGCTTGTGAAATACTATCTACTTTCCTTTATCCAAGTCTTGTATGTAGAAGAGGACTTCTTTCTTAAATAAATAATTAACTTAGATAATGGACATGTAAAAAGAAATGCTGTGGACATGAGTAATGATACAATCTTTAGTTACATGCATAGTCAAAACAAACAAAAGTTAAATCATTAGCTATAATTATAGAGGGATATACATACATATTTATTTATGCATATATATATATGTGTATATATATATATTAAGTAAAATGGCAGACAGGCAGAGTAATGGCCGAGTACACAGGATAAGTAGAACAGTTAGTGACTAACATTAAAGAATTCTAGACTGATATGACTTTAACTAACAATAGAATGATCAGAAGACGTTAATTAAGAAAAGAGTGTTTACCGAGTAATAGAGCAATATATAGACAGAGAGAGAGAGAGAGAGACACACACACACACACACACACACACACACACACACACACACACACACATATACTTAGAGGTATGAAAGCATAGCAAGTACAACTTTGACTGGAGAAAGAAATTACATTGGAGAAATAAATTACTCAAATTATATTTGAGTCTTGCTATTATATAAGATATGTAGCTGTGAACGAAGCATTTCTATTAAATATGTTGGTGCTCATTTGCTTTTAGGTTGGAAAACAAAGCAAAAAGCCTTAGTTTAAGAGAAAATTTATGTTATAATATAGCATGTATGGCTATTAAAACCATTGAAATTTTGTGCCAAAATATTTTTTGTTCATAATTGTAGATATATTAGGAAAAATGCAAGGTGTGTCTTACAAACTTTAATATCTATCATTGCAAAAATAGACAACCATTCATGTAGTGAAATAATAGTATGTGTGTGTGTGTACGCGTGTGTGTGATGAATGGAATGTGGAAGCTAAGAAAAGTAAATTGCTAATATTCAAAACAACGTTGTGTAATGTTCTCATAAGTTTGATATTCCTTGAAAAACCATTTCTTTGAAAGATGAGGTTTTGTTTAAATAGATGAAAATTCCTTTTACAGATGAACTTATGAGGAAGCTCATCTTAGGTGGAAACATTACAAAAGCCAAATTGTCCATTTTTTATTTCTAGTAGTAAAGACAACAAGAAGTGTGACAGTGGTTACAGTCCTATTTCTACTGTTGTAAATCCAGAGTGATTTGGAGTACCTCTAGATAAAGGACGAAGTTAAAGTCATGTTCAGTATTTCCTGTGGATTCATGTTAATCTGTAGTTTTAATTTGTTACCATTCACAGCAGAACAATTTCCTCACCAGGTTTCCTCATTGAAAACAATCCTTAATTTGCCAGGGCTCCTACCACATGATCTTTGGAAGTAGAGAGGCAGAACTGATTTTCAATAAAAGAGGCAGATTGCATCCTTGTACAATATCCATTATCTCTAAAAAATCTTTAGCTTATGATAATATGACTTCTAATTACCTCATTACTCTTAGTTGCAAAAATTTACCATGAAATATATAGATATTTTTCTTCTTTTTCAAGAGGAGAGAGAGCTCACCTGGTATTTGCTTTCCTGACCACAGTTTAGTTCTTAGAAACTGACAGTGTTAGAGAACCAAAATGGTGAACAAAACAGATATGAAAAACTAAATTAAACTTTTCAAAAAGATGGAGCCAAAGGAATTGCCTTAGAACTCCCTTTCCTCACCTCTAGAATCTTCCAAATGAAAAAAGAAAAATTGGGGGAATAAAATATCATCAGCAATGAAATAGGGACATTGGCAACTATTTCTGTTAAACCCTAAAGCATTTTTTTCCAGATATTCATAATAAATTCAAAGATGACTTTGGGAACTGATACTTAACTTCGTTTCTCAAGATATCAGTGCATTGTTGTGAGAGATAAGTGGAGAAAATTCCATCCAGTCCCAATAAATGCCCTGTTTAGGGGACCTCATAGGAAGGATGGAAGCTGCTTCTTCTGCTGCAGATCAGTAGTATTCCATATCTGGTGATAGGACTGGAAGAGAGAGGATCTGACCGTGTCTCATTGTCTCTTGGAAGTTATTATTTTTTTGATCCACTGTCCCTGGTGGAAGCAAGCAACCAAGTAACACTTTTTGCCAGTCACTGACTTAGTGTAGATTGCTATATATCAAGTTCCTTAAATTTATTGTGGGTCTTAAACACAGAGACAAACAAAACAAAACAGCAACAACAAAAACAAGCAAACTAAAGTCAGATGTGTATCTGTACCTTCTACACTATCTCCAGAGCCCTCAAAGTTAACTACCTTTGTATTGGGTTGGCCAAAAAGTTCATTTGGGTTTTCCCATAAGATGTTCATAGAAATAGAAAATGGTGCACAACAATCATAGGCCATTTGGGTCATTGTTTTCAGAACTGCTACTGGAGTGGCTGAGCCACTTTAGAAGCGTGCAGAGAGCGAACAGAGACAGGGAATTGGACCACCCTACTGCCTGTAGGCTTCTAACTATAATCCCTGGATAGTTGTCTTTTGTTCTTGTATCAGTTATATTTTATACAGCAGAAGAGAGAAAATGTTGAGTTTGGGTAATTCTTTACAGTGGGATCAAGTGTCTAAACAAATTTTACTTATTAGAGGAAACGTCTGTGCCCACTTTCCATACACACACATACACACACACACATGTTTTCCCATATGTGTGTGTGTGCGTGTGTGTGTGTTTCCATAAACCATATACCTCCTCCTACCCCCAAAAGTGAGGGGCAAACTAAAGCTCTTTTGGAGAGTCTTCTAGCAATCTACATATTCCAATGAATAGTTTGAGGACTTTATATATGTACATTGTAAAATACATCTTCAGCAAGATATTCTTCGGAAATCAGCAGTTATTAATCTTGCTGCACCACTTTTGTTAAAATTGTTTATACTCTGACTCAGTTTTTCAAGACACGGTTTGGGTAAAATTTCATATTTTGTCTGTCTTGTGCAAACCTTGTGAAAGAAAATGGTCATTTGCTACGTGTACTATGTGCGTATTGGGTGTAGTTTTTCAGAAAGGAGATTTTCCAAGATCCCACCAAATTTGTTTTGACCAGGGAAGAATGTAGAAGAGATGAAAACAATCATTTTGAAGCCACTTTTTACAACAGTGAACCAGTAACAGAAAATGGGGATCATCAACAAAAAGCCTTAGACTGCAAACCTTGTATGTTATCAAAAGTCCTGCCCCAAATGGCAATACAGGAGACCGATCTAAAACTGGAGTGTACTTTCCAATGGTCACGAAATCCTCCTTTCTCTCCATTTAGTCTGGGTGGATGCCTAATATAAAAGTTTCAATAGAGAGAAAAGACGAACAGACAAAAATTCCTCAATTCCCATAACCACAAATTACCTCCTACAAATTCCTTAATTAATGTTATTCATAACATGAATCTACATCATGCTTAAAATTAGTAGTCTCCCCCACCCAAAAAAAGCATCAAATGTAATGCTAAACAAAACAAAAGAAAAATAAGCAAGCAAACAAACAAATCTTGGGCATGACCTATTAGGTTACGTAGAACAAGATATGAGATATCTTTTTCTCACTACTGTAATTTTTAAATGATAAAGAGCTATCCAGTCAAAGAAACAAGATATGAATTGAAAGAATATTAAATTATGATTATATATGACATGATTATATGCCAAGAAAACCAAACTACTAGAATTAAAATGTGAGCTCAGTAAATAAACTGATACAAAATAAATATACTAAATGCTTCTAATAACTCCCTTGAAAGCTAACAATAATCACTTTTAAAATTAAATAAAGATCAAATTCAAAACACATATACTTACCAAGACATGTATAGAACACACATGCAAAGAAAATTCTACTCAGGAATATAAAAAGATGAGTAAATATAAAAATATTATTTGGTCTTGGAATATTTGTGAATTTTCTTCAATTAAGGTGTATATTTTATGCAATAGCAGTCAAAACTACAAAGATGTTTTTAATTTGAAAAATTTGTAAGATATATCTAGAAAAATGAGTAGATAAAAATATCCAGTAAAATTCTGGAAAGAAACATACAATGAAGGCACTAACCTTATCAAATATAAAACTGTAATTTAAGCTACATTAATTAAAAGTGTAGTGAGACTCCAAGAATATACTAATCAATGAAATAGAATGGTCTCCATAAATCAACAACACAATATCTGACAAAGTAACTTTCTGATTCATTGAGCAAAGTTTTGGTTATTAAAAAATAAGTGAGAGGCAATTGGATATTTGAGAACCAAAATAAAACAAATAGAACTATAAGTCATACCTCATATCATCATGAAGGACACGGGGAGGGGGAAGGGTAACCTGGGACGAAGTCAGAGTGGCATGGATGTATATACACTACAAAATGTAAAACCGATAGCTAGTGGGAATCAACCACATAGCATAGGGAGATCAGCTTGGTGCTTTGTGACCACCTAGAGGGGTGGGAAGGAGACGCAAGAGGGAGGAGATATGGGGATATATGTATATGTATAGCCGATTCACTTTGTTATAAAGCAGAAACTAACACACCACTGTAAAGCAATTATACTCCAATAAAGATGTTAAAAAAAAAGTAATACTGGTACTAGAAGAAATAATCAATATTTTAATAATTTTGGTATTAAAAAGCCCTATAAACATGCATCAATAATAATAGCTTAGTAGAGTGAATATTGATATTTTGATTTTAAAAATTTAAAACATAGTATATGAGAAATACATTATGAAAAATTATAAAAACATTGTTAGAGATATGTATTTGTAAAATATCTATATTAGCAATATTCTGAGAAAAAGACTGGTTAACATAAGCAGAAAAGTAATTTTGGGAGTTGTTCATAAAACCAACAGGAGGGATTGAGAAGCAGGTTTGAATCAGAACCAAGGAAGAACAGGTACAGCCAAAGCCCTGCATCTTCTTACCAGGTGGTCATTGTGAAGCTTCTAGAACTTTTAGTATGCCACAGCTCAAACTATCTCTTACCAACTCTCTCTCTGACATCACATCCTTTAGATTCAACATCCCCTGCAAAAGCATCTGATTGGCCGTCCTGAGATCATGTGAATCAGATCTGCTTGCCAGAGGATGGAGAGAGAAAATGTTATTTCCATTCGGCTTCCTCCCAAATTAAAAATGGAAGTTGTTTGCTGGGCAGCCCAATTATTTTCAGTTAAAGGTAAAATGTTAAATCCTTTACATTTAACAACATTTAAAAAATCAAATAAGGAAAGGACAGATACTCCAACGGAAAATAAAATGAGCAAATGACATGAAAATGCAATGTTGAGGTAGAAATACAATACCTAACGTCTACTTCTCGGTAATCAAAAACTGAAAATTATTGAAACAATTAAACTATGGAAAAAAACCTGACCAGCCAAATTTAGAGAAGTTTAGAAATATCTAGTACTGGTGAGGATGTGAGGTAATGGACACTTTGATACAGTGTTAATGGGAAAATAAATTGATGTAACTTTCCTTTTTTTTAGTGACTATTGTTGATATTAGTTTCAAGTCTACAACAATATTATATTAGTTATAATATTATATAACTAATGTTATATTAGTTTCAAGTCTACAAGATAGTAATGCAATATTTTTATAGAACATACACCATATAAAGTTACTATAAAATATTGACTATGTTCCCTGTGTTGTGCTGTACATTACACCATTATAACATTTATTTTATACCTAGCAGTTTGTACCTCTTAATTCTCTTCACTCGTTTTGCCACCCCCCCACTCTCCCCTCTGGCAACCACTAATTTGTTCTCTGTATCTGTGTCTGTTTCTGTTTTGTTTTATTCAATCATTTGTTTCATATTTTAGTTTCCACATATAAGTGAAAACATAGAATATTTGTCTTCCTCTGTCTGACTTATTTCACTAAACATAATACCCTCCAGGTCCATACATGTTGTCATAAATCACACAATTTCATTCCTTTTTTTATGGCTGAGTAATATTCTTTATCCATTCATCTGTTGATGGACCGTTGTTTCCATATTTTTGCTATTATAAATAATGCTGCTATGAACATTGGGCTGCACGTCTCTTTTTGAATTCATGTTTCATTTTCATTGGATAAGTAACCAGGAATGGAATTGCTGGATTGTATGGTGGCTCTACTTTTAACTTTTTGAGGAACCTCCATACTGTTTTCCATAGTGGCTAAACCAGTTTACACTCCTACCAGCAATGCATGAGGGTTCCCTTTTCTCCACATCCTTGCCAACATTTACAGTTTCCTATCTTTTTGATGATAGCCATTCTGACAGATATGAGGTGATATCTCATTGTGGTTTTGATTTGCATTTTCTTGATAATTACTGATGTTGAGCATCTTTTCATGTGCCGGTTAGCTATCTGTATGACTTCTTTGGAAATGCCTATTCAGGTTCTCTGCCCATTTTTAAATTGGGTTGTTTGGTTTTTTTTGATATTGAGTTGTCTGTGTTCTTTATGTATTTTAAATATTAACCGCTTATTGAAAATATAATTTTCAAATATCTTCTCCCATTTAGTAGATTGTCTTTTTGTTTTATTGATGGTTTCTTACATGTGCAAAAGATTTTTAGTGATGAGGTCTCATTTGTTTATTTTTGCTTTTGTTTGCCTTGCCTGAGGAGACAGATACCCCTGCCCCCAAAAATATTGCTAAGACTGATGTCAAAGAGTGCACTGCCTAAGTTTTCTTCTAGCAGTTTTATGGTTTCAGGTCTTACATTTAGGACTTTATATATTTTGATCTTATTTTTGTATATGGTGTGAGAAAATGTTCTAGTTTCATTCTTTTACATGTATTAGCAGTTCAGTTTTCCCAGCACCATTCATTGAAGAGGCTGTCTTTTCCCCATTGTATATTCTTGCTTCTTTTGTAATAGATTAATTGGCCATATGTGTGTGGGCTTATTTCTGGGCTCTCTATTCCAGGGACCTATGTGTCTGTTTTTGTGCCAGTACCATACTGTTTTAATTGCTGTATCTTTGTAGTATAGTCTGAAGTCAGGGCACATGATACATTTGACTTTGTTCTTTTTTCTCAAGATTGCTTTGGCTATTTGGGGTCTTTTGTGGTTTCATACAAATTTTTGGATTATTTGTTCTAGTTCTGTGAAAAATATCATGGGTATTTTGATAGGGATTGCATTACATCGCAGATTGCAAAGGTAGTATGAACATTTTAACAATATTAATTCTTTCAATCCATCAATACAGGATCTCTTTCCATTTATTTGTATAGTCTTCAATTTCCTACACTGATGTCTTATAGCTTTCAGAGTATAGGTCTCACCACCTTTGTTAAATTTATTCCTAAGTATTTTATTTTTTTTTGGTTCAACTGTAAATGGGATTGTTGTTTTGATTTCTCTTTATGTTAGTTCATTGTCAGTATATAGAAATGCAACAGATTTCTATTTATTAATCTTGTATCCTGCAACTTTACTGAATTCATGTATTAGTTCTAATAGTTTTGGGGGGAGACTTTAGGGTTTTCTATAAATAGTATCATGTCATCTGCAAACTGTGACAGTTTTACTTCTTCCCTTCCAATTTGGATGCCTTTTCTTTCTTTTTTTTTTAAAACCTACCCCATGCCAGATTCTATATCTTGATAAATTTCCTGTTTCCTGAGTCTGAAACCTCTGGACTTCTCAGCTATGGGATTTAAAAAAAAATAACTCCACTTCTCTAGACCTAGTTCTTATTGGTAAAATAAAGGAGTTATATTTTTAAATTGTTATATATTAATATGGTAATTTTCCAGTTATGGAATGTCAATATAAGATGCTTAGAGTACAGCAGAAAAATTTATGGTTTCTACTAGTGTGTTTGACACATAATTTACAAAAATTTAACTCATCTAAACAGTGGAAGACATGTGCTATATTGAAGCCTTATTAGTTCATTATGACTCAGGGATCTTAGAAGGAATGCATGGTGTCCTTGGGCCCTCACAGCAAATATATGACTGGAAGCCCTCTGAATACTGGGGAACACAGAAAGAGAAGCATAGAATAAAGATTGATAGAAAATACACTAAGCAGATGCTTTATTTCCTCCTTTTGGGGAGAAATCTAGAGATTATCCCAATTTGGGCCATTGGAGGTAAAGGGAAAGGAAGTATTGGGATGAATTCTGGAGTAGTTGCAAAATTCCATGTCTTTAGCACAAAACTCTGTCAGGAACATCAGATATTGGTTTTCTATCATAAAGACCCTTCTGGCTAACATTTTACACACACTGCTTTATTGAGTCAGGATTTAGGGACATGACTTGGACCTTCATACCGAAAGTGATCTAAAGAGTTGTATAATCAGATCAATCTTCTTTAAGTATCAGTTGCTTATCTGATGTGATGCTAAAAAACTTCTCTCTGGTTCCTAAGAACCTGAGTACTTTAGTAAAATAACAGCTACTACTACTTGATCTTTAAATGGTCATGGATATTAGTGCTATGTGTTCCATTATTTAAATAGCATCACAAAGGCAGCTGAATTTTCCCAAACCATCACCTGCTATCTTCATTGTGGTTGTATATGTTGGGAGTGTGTGTGTGTGTGTGTGTGTGTGTGTGTGTGTTGCTTGAAAAAGTACAATACTCTGAATGTAGTCTTTGCTCACTACAAATTTCTGTTCAGAAAATGAAACCTGAAGAAGAAGAAACATTTTTATACTGAAAGCCAGATAAATTACTATTTTATCTTTCAAGCTCATGGGTTTCCTCCCTAATTCTTCCCCAACACATCCAGATTATGGTTTCCGGTGGAGCCGCCTAATCACACAGTGGGAAAGATACATTAATGGAAGTTAGAAGTAGGGTATTGAATAGACTAATGGAAGCTTTTTAAGAATTCCAGGTACTCTTCATATTAGAATCTTTGTCATAAAGCTGTCACTATTAACAATAATAATCCTCTCTAACAGTAAACTAATATCAGGTGTGACTTGGTAAGAGCTACTGGTTCCATTCCACTCTGCTCTGTCCATGGATGCCCTGATTTCCATTTCTAGTCCTGAGTACATATTGTTCAATTCAAAAACCTAAATTTTTACTGGTAAAACAGAATGTCAAAATGAATTCAGTAATTAGCTTTCCCGTTAGGGGGCTCATTTAATTTCAAAGCTAATGCTATCCACATTTCCGTTTCCAATTAATCCAAGTATAGAAATGCTATAGTAACCAGACAGTATGTTCTTTGAAGAGCTGATCTTATGACATTGTCATGGCGTCAACAAACTTTCATTAAAGATGTGATTATAGAATACAATTCCGAACAGGTAGAACTTTTTCTCATCTTTTTTTCTTGAATGTATTTATTTTGCAATTTAAAACGTTTGAGAAATAAGCAACTTCTCCCGGTCTGATTTCTTGAGAAAAATTTTAACCATTTGTAAACAGGATAAATATTTTCATAAGACTCAGAATGGAAGAATATGGATTGAGATTATTTTGAGATCAAATCCCAGAAATGTAAAGCAGTTATGGAAAATTTCCTTGAGAAGTAGTAACAATAAATAGATGCCTACCTGGTGGGATAGGATTGCAGATTCCATTCCAGTAGCTGGTTTGGCATATGTGAAATTATATAATGTTATAATCATTTCTTCAGCTCTTTCTGGGGAAATATATCTATATTCTAAACTTATGTAATTGTCTAATGACTATGAAAGCAGGAAAAGGAAAAAAGGAAAATGCTGGGATTTGAAGCTATATCTAATTATTCTTCAGTAGAAAAAAATTGCTAAATGGAATATGGCATTTGCCCGCTCCCTCTCCAGAAACGAGGAGGATTATTTATGAATGCGGTTAATTCTGAATAAATCACATTTTCAAGTTATGCTGTCAGGGTTTCCCTCAGAGGAAGGTAGAGGTAGAGATTTGTCATTGGGTAAATATTTAAGTATATAATCATATGGCACTTTCGTATATTCATACTTATGTAAGAAGCGGAATAAAATAAGTCATCCTTACCATTTGGAGGCCAACCTGGAAGACTTCATCTGGAAAAATGTCTGATCAATTCACAGAAACAGTAGTCTTGAGACAACCCAAAGAGAAGCATAAGAACTATCTGATCAAAAAGAATCACAAACAGAGAAAATGAAAAGAAGCAATCAGAGAGATCCAATGCCTACAGTCATCAAAATGAGTACTGTTGACTACAACGAGATAAATTGGATCCTCCCAGAGTGGTTGGAATTATGATTAGGATAGCTCTCTAGGAATGATTTTTAAATGGCTACAATGTGGTTTTCAAGTAAGAATTATACAACAGCAGTTTTTAAAACCTTCCAAAACACTGGTCAATAAAGTTGTTTGACCTCTACTTCCTAGAACCAAATCAAAGGCAGGCTGTTTCCTAAGAACAGAGCACCACCTTGTGTTGGTAAGTTATTACACCTCCTTGGGACACCTGAGGAGGCCCTTGCCATCATAGTAAATGAGAGCTTGTCAGTAATGCTACTGAGTAAATTAGGCAAGTTAATAACTTCTCAGTCATTTTAAACTCTTAGCCTTATATTACCTGTGCTTATGTTCTAAGAACGATAAGGAAAGAAAACAATATGAAGAGATGGCTATTCAGACCAAACAAAAAATGTTTTTTGTAACTTTTAAGATAAATACTTTATCTCAGGAAAGAATTTTGTAAGCTAAATTCATAGCTCTGATCCTAACTTGATTTTGCATTTAACAAATTATACTCATTGTTTTTTAACTTGAGACAGGTTAAATATATCAACAAAGCAATTTTGAGTTTGAAATAACTTAGAAGTACATTATTTCCTGAGTATTCAATGAATAAGTTATTTAGAAACCATCAAATATCAACTTAAGCTGAAAATAAATTCACCTTAAATGCTTCTAATAAAACCATAAGAGCATTTATGAAGTAAGAAGACATTTAGTCAAACAACATTACAAACCTTCACTTTTGTAGAATCACGGCTCTAAAGATTTTATTTTTAATATAAAATGGGAAATTTAAAGTGCTGCAACTGATGCAAATGTACTCTTAGTCTTCAAAATTAAACTCACCCCATTCTCAGTATTCCTAGGGCATTAAGTTTTGTAAAATTAAAACTGTTTTGTGTTAAAGTGATTTTTGCTCATGTCTCATCTCCTCCTGTCTTCAGTCCTTTGGCTACAAGGACCTGCTCTCACACCTTTTTGTGTCCCCTGACTGTCTAGAAGAGTGTTTATGCTATAGAACATTCTGCAGTGGTAGAAATGTTTTCTGCACTGTGCAATATGGTAGCCAGTAGGCAATTGAAATGTGGCTTGTGTGACTAAGAAATTTTAAATTGTATTTAATTTCATCTAATGTAAACTTAAATTTAAATAGACATATGTGGCTAGCGCCTACTGTACAGACTGGGTGGGTCTACAAAAATGCCTAAGCAGAAAAATCTCTGTTGAATGAGTATTTGAACATGATGTGTTAAATGATTTCTACTCTTTTAGTGTAGGAAATAATTAAAATTGTAATCTTCACATTATATGTCTTTTCTCAAGTAAAGCTTGAGAGCTCAATAACTCATCCATGTGAGAATTTTTTATAATCTAAATAATTGAGATAGTTTTGTTTGCTGCCTATACTTCTGTCCTTCATTCTCATGTGGTTTAAAAATCATTTTGTTTTCTTCATCCTGGATGAATTCTGAAACCAATAAATGTAATGACTTGTTTCATTAGAATAACATACGAGAGTTTTTACACATCTATGTAGGTAGACTTGAAATTTCTATGAGTAGACTTCAAATTTGGTACAATCTTGTCCAAAAGTCCAAAGTAAAGTTATAGTAAGAACCCCTTAACTCATTAATTCTTTCTCTCTCTCCATCCTGAACAAGTACTTAGGATAATATGGCATCCTGAAAGGTTTTTTTTTTTAGCTGGAACCCTGCAAGTGTATGGGCATATCTTAATATTGATATTTTGCAGTCAAGTCCAAATTTTATTTGCATTTATTCAACAAATACTAATTAAATCTATATTATACATCATGCAATCTGCCAGGTACTGGGGCTGATATAAAAATCAACTCTATTCATATCCTTAAGGTTTGCAGCTTTGGGACAAGGAAGCAGTTAATTTTAACAGTTAAAAATACATATTGAGTATTTATTTCTTCCAGCAGCTTAGTAAGATGCTATTATTAACTTCATTTTATAAATGATAAAAATAAGGTTTAAAGATGTTAAGTAACTTCCTCAAAGACATGTAATTGACAAGCGGGAAAGTCAGGATTTGAACTCGTGTCCTATTAACACAACAGTTTCTGGCACAACACGTTTCGTGCCAGAAACTGCTAACATCCATGCTATATTGAATTGTCTATAAATAAGTATTTTAAACAAAAGATTATGAGGGCCTTAAGAGTTTGGTGGGAAATGTTATGAGAGCTTAGATAAGGAAGTCATTGAAAGTAGGACATTTCTCATGAATTTGAATATATTGAGTGTATTCTTCTTTGATATACAGGTTTCAAGCATAATGAGGTAGAATTTTGTCTAATATTTGTCAAGCAATGTCTAATTTGAGCTAGAGACAAAACTGATCTCCTGATTACATAAACTAGTATTTGATGCTGTGCAGGAATCCCTGATCATGCCTTTTAAATTCATCCACAGGCTTCTCTGAAACACTATTGGAATAAAAATCCCAAAACATCTTCAGACAGTGTTTTGTGTTTAGTTACTAAGTATGAAATGGAAAAGATATTTGGATCATCCCAGCAGAATGACACACTGGCTCATCTCACAACTGACTTTCCATTAGGAAGATGGATAACATGAAACATATTCTCTACCTTTTAGAAACCAGAAAATTCAACATTTAAAAAAATTCACTTTTCCTCTTTGTTTAGTTTTTTTCTAAATGTGTAAACAAACAGCATTTAAAATTTATTATTTTTTTTGCGGTACGCGGGCCTCTCACTGTTGTGGCCCCTCCCATTGCGGAGCACAGGCTCCAGACGCGCAGGCTCAGCGGCCATGGCTCACGGGCCCAGCCGCTCCGCGGCATGTGGGATCTTCCCGGACCGGGGCACGAACCCGTGTCCCCTGCATTGGCAGGCGGACTCTCAACCACTGCGCCACCAGGGAAGCTGTAAAACTTTTAAAATTTTATATTAGAGCATAGTTAATTAACATTGTTGTGTTAGTTTCAGGCATACAGCAAAGTGATTCAGTTATACATGTATCTACTCTTTTTCAAGTTCTTTTCCCATTTAGGTTATTACAGAATATTGAGCAGCATTCCCTGTGCTATACAGTAGGTCCTTGTTGGTTATCCATTTTAAATATAGTAGTGTGTACATGTCAGTCCCAAACTCCCAGTCTGTCCCTCCCCCCAACCCTTCTCCCTGGTAACCATAAGTTTGTTCTCTAAGTCTGTGAGTCTGTTTCTGTGGTTTTCTGTTTGTTTGTTTGTTTGTTTTGTTTTGTTTTGTTTTTGCCACAACATGCGGCATGTGGGATCTTAGTTCCCTGACCAGGGATTGAACCCACATCCCTTGCAGTGGAAGCATGGAGTCTTAACCACTGGACTGCCAGGGAAGTCCCTGTTTCCGTTTTGTAAATAAGTTCATTTGTATCATTTTTTTAGATTCAGCATATAAGCGATATCGTCTGACTTACTTCACTTAGTATGATAATCTCTCGGTCAATCCATGTTGCTGTAAATAGCATTATTTCATTCTTTTTAATGGCAGGTAATATTCCATTGTATATAAGTACCACATCTTCATTATCCATTCCTCTGTTGATGGACATTTAGGTTGCTTCCATGTCTTGGCTATTATAAATAGTGCTGCTAATGAACACTGGGGTGCATGTATCCTTTCAAACCATGTTTTTTCTCCTGATATATGCCCAGGCATGGGATTGCCGGGTCGTATGGTAGTTCTATTTTTAGTTTCTTAAGGAACCACCATACTGTTCTCCATAGTGGCTGTAATAACAATTTACATTCCCACCAACAGTGTAGGAGGGTTCCCTTTTCTCCACACCCTCTCCAGCATTTATTGCTTACAGATTTTTTGATGATGGCCATTCTGACTGGTGTGAGGTGATATCTCATTGTAGTTTTGATTTGCATTTCTCTTATAATTAGTGATATTGAGCATCTTTTCATGTGCCTCTTGGCCACTAAACAGACAACCTTGATATATAGTTTTTGAGTTGTGATTATAAAGATGATGACCACCCTTTGTAGAAAGACCATATTATTTTCAAGCAACTGTATTCTGTATACATGTTTAAATGTGAAACTCTAATATTGGATTAGTATAGTTTCATGTCAAAGTAGCTAATGTTTAGTAGGTTAATGTTTTATCGAACCTATTAGTTAACATCCATCACCACACATAGTTACAATTTTTTCCTTGAAATGAGAAATTTTAAGATCTACTCTCTTAACAACTTTCAAATATCCAATACAGCATTGTTAACTATAGCCACCATACTGTACATTACATCTCCAGGATTTATGTATCTTATAACTGGAAGTTTGTACCTTTTGATCACCTTCAGCCATTCTGCCCACCTCCCAAACCCTTCACCCTGACAACTGCCAATCTGTTCTCTGTATCTATGAGTTCAGTATTTTTTTAAAAAAAATTCTGGTAAAATATTCTATTTCATTTAAATTATTTTATATTTCTTATTTTCTAATGTTTTGTTATAGCTGGATTTCATGTCTAGCCAGTTGCACTTCTGATGAAGCAGTTTTGTACTACATCCAAAACATTAATTCGTTCTTCAGTTTTTTCTTTTTTTATTTATTTGCAGACATCTATGTGATTAACCAGTTTACAAGTCTGTACTTCTTGAGCACTTACAGTGTATCCAGAACTGCATCAGGGAACACAAAAGGGAGGAGAAATATGGCTCATGTCCTCACAGAACTTGCAAGTTGCTTGGGTGCCAGAATTAAAAATTATCATCAATATTATTAGAAAAAAATAAAGTAGCATTAGGTCAATAAAGCAAAAGGAATGAAAAGAAAGATTCATATGAGCTCAGTATTCTTTTCAGAATATCTCTGTGAGACAGGAATTATTTCACTCCATTTTATTGATGAGAAAGTGAATATCAGAGAGGCTAACTAGCTTTGGGGAATTTGACTCCAGAGCTTATGTTCTTTCTGCTGTGTCACCATGTTAGGAAAAGCCAGAGGTATTACTCAAGCTGAGTTTCCAAAAATGTGTTGAGTTGAAACAAACAGAGGGAAGGGGTCAGCAACAGAGCCCAAGGTGACAATGACTGACACAGGAGAAGCCTTGCCTGATGAGCCAGAGGTGTATGTTGGCTAGTAAGACTTTGGGCCAAAGACAGAAGGTCTTGGAAGCCATGCACACTAAGAAGCTGATTCTTTTTGTGATAGATTTCAGAGCAGGGCGATTATATATTTAAATGGCATTTCAGGAAGATTTCTTTAGTAGGTAAAGATGGATGAGAGTGGGGAAAAATAGTTGCAATCAGAGGGTAAGTTGTCTGGAAGAATTGTAGAGAAAACATTGCACTGGATATAGGGTTAGAATAAGAAAGCTCTTTCTATTCTTCTAAGCTCTGAGCTTGTGGAATGAAGGGTGTATATTCATCATTTGTATTTATGTATCCACCATTTTCTTCTTAGCTAACACAATGTGGCTTCCATAACCACCATTTTCAATTACGTTGCTCAACAGTAGAATAATTTGCAAGGGACCACTTAGTTACTTGTTTATTTTAGGTCTTCACTAGAATATAAGTGCCAGAAATATAAGAAAGAAAATTTACCTTACTCATCTCAGTATCCTTAGAACTTTTAATATATACTGGCACATAATAGATGCTGTAGGAATGTGCTTTTAAATTTTACATTATTGGCTTTTGTTTAAATCATTGTAATATCTTTCAGGCTTAGTGTGTGAACATATTTGCATGGCAAGTTTGGAAATAGATATTATGCAATGCTTAGCAAAGGTTTTCACGGGAGAATCACATACTGGAATATAACTAAGTTTAAAATGATGGTGGCCTAATTCCAATTATTCAGAAGCTGATTAGTTGGTGAATCGTCCACAGGCCCCCTGCTTCTCTTCCTTCTAACTGCTGCCAACTTTTGGCTAATTTTGTGCTCATTAGCGCTTCCTCTAGAGCTTGGGCAAGGCATGGGTATGACCTTTGAGTCTGTCCATGTGGCTGCTTACTAACAATTTTGGAGAGGATTTGGTAAGATAGAAATTGGAACTATTGGCAAAGCTGAATATTTTGTATTATTTCACATAGGTTTTATTTACTCATGTTATTATTCCTTCTTTCCGCATGACCTATTTGAAAGGTAAATGTGTAATGTGAATATGATGTACATAATGATCTCTCTGATCATGAACATTTGCTGACATGTCCATATATATGGATTACAATGGGAATAGATCATTGAATCCAAAGGTTAAATTCAAACACAGATGTCATGCCAAACTTATTCAATGTGATAGTGTGTATTTTGTATGTCTCTTAAAGTTCAAGGAGTTAGACAACTTATGTAACTTCCTACAAAAATATTTATTTTAATTAAGAAGAGCCACATGTATATGTATATTTTTGGAGTATAATTGCTTTACAAAGTTATGTTAGTTTCTGCTGTACAAAGGAGTGAATCAGCTATATGTATACCTATGTCTGCTCCCTCTTGGGCCTCCCTTCCGTTGCACCCCCTATCCCACCCATCTAGGTTGTCACAGAACACTGAGCTGAGCTTCCCACTAGCTATCTATTTTACGCATGGTAATGTATATATGTCAATCCTAATCTCCCAATTCGTTCCACCCTCTCCTTCCCCACCTGTGTCCACATGTCCGTTCTCTACGTCTATGTCTCTATTCCTGCCCTGCAGATAGGTTCATCTGTACCATTTTTCTATATTTTAAGAAGATCCATACATCATATATGAATGACTTAGTTTGACCACAAACTCGTATACAGGTAATGAAAATACCAGTTCTGTGACAAATGGCAAAGTAATGTAGAAATAGAAAGATTAGATAGTATAAATTGACGTGAAGGACAACATAAAAAATAAACTGTAATTATAAACTCAAATTTATTAAGATAAAGTTGAGATATCAGTGAAAGACAGAGATTTAATAATGTAGACAATTTGCTTCAGGGCTCATGGGACTTAAAATTGACCAATAGTTGCATTTTCTAAAGAGGTGCAGTAAAAATGCCCAACTATGAAGACTTACCCAGTTGTTTGATGAAATATCTTCCTCTTATGATGCAAACTACTATTCTGTGATTGTGGAATTAGTTAGAATATGCTACATAAAATATGTTATTTTAATTAGCCCAGTGTTTGTGTGATTAATAAAGAAGTCAAGGATTATGTAGGTACAGAGATCAAACTGGAATATTTCACTTTTACCTTTGGGGAAAACACAAATGGAAGTAAGAACATGGTCAATGATATTATTTACTTTTTTTGAAAAATCTAACTCAAAATGGTTTGGGGCTCGAAATTTTACTAGATATTTGCTACATGTACAGCAAAATAATATAGATGAAAATAAGGGGTATGACATGACTGGATGGAGAAAATTATAAAATATTTGTAAAGATGTTTGACTAACTTTGCTGAACATCATTTGCACTAGTTTTAAATGAGCAATAATAAATAAGATTATATCATTTATAAATGCAGTACTTAATAGAGCATATTTCTCAGTATAACACAAATATACTTATCTCAAATTATGCCATGTTTTACTCAGTGTTTTCAAGAATTATTAAGTGCAGTCAGTGAAGTTCTTATTAGTCAGATTTAACCATCTCTCCAAAGTTTACAAAACAAGTGAGATATAAATAAATACACATACATATAAACAAATAAGTTTAGTAATATTCAAATTCCTAATTTTAAGTGCATCAATACTGCTGTATTTCTCCCAGGCGCTGCCAACATATTATCATCAATTCTATTTGTATTGGAAATTCTGAGGGAAGAGACAAGTAATTTAGTACAGTCATTATTTATTTTAGCAATGTCTCCTGGCTGTTTAAGAACCTGCCAGAGGGCTTCCCTGGTGGCGCAGTGGTTGAGAGTCCACCTGCCGATGCAGGGGACACGGGTTCGTGCCCCGGTCCGGGAGGATCCCACATGCCGCGAAGCGGCTAGGCCCATAAGCCATGGCCGCTAAGCCAGCACGTCCGGAGCCTGTGCTCCGCAACGAGAGAGGCCACAACAGTGGGAGGCCCACATAACGCAAAAAAAAAAAAAAAAAAAAAAAGAACCTGCCAGAGAAGCATTTATATAACCGGTCACTGATTAATTCACATTTTTATTTTTTTATTTTTGTGCTTATTATTCACAGGTAGTTGTAAATAGGACTGGTATCCAAATGCTACCCATCAGTACTAGTTGTTTATGGATGGCATCTGTTCTGTAGGGTCCATGCCATACTAGCTGTTAAATATTTTGAATAACATCCTATTGTAAATATAATTGTACTGGCTCGTGCACATAAAAACAGGAATTTTGCCAGCTGATTACTAGACTTAGAAAACAAACCATTTTTAAAAATTAATGATTATTTGTTCAGCTTACTTAGTACATAAATCACGTTCTTTATATGTTCTTAAAAGCTCATGTCATAAATGCATTACTGTCACAATGAGTATTGCGATTGACAGAAGGACACCAACAGATGCATCCTAAAGACATACAATTTCTTTAATAGTACAAGATGAAGATGCCTTTGCAGAGATTAAGTAGAGCAGGCATTAACACAGTGTGCTCCCAGGGAGGAGCTGCTTTGCAGACCCTCAGATCCCGGAGGGACAATCACGTCCTCAGTAAACCACCTGTTTACTGTGAGGAAGCCTTCAGGTGCTAGGAGCCCTCCCTGTTTCACTTTTTCAGAGATTTTATATCCTTCTGAGAACTCCACCCACCTGCACAGGGACTCTGGCAGCATGCCTGCCTGCTCCCAGGTTCAAGAGCAAAACAACCTTAGCACATTCCTCAGTCATTTCTACGTTCGTGTGTGAAACGAAGTCTGTTTTCCAGGAGCTGCCCTCAGCTGGCCCAGGCTTCAGGCCTGTGTGAAACCTCCTGGACTAGTATAGTGACTTTTACTAGTCAGCCTGGATCGCGTATTCTAATATGTAAATAGTGGAATAAATAATTCGCCTATTACTCAACTACCTACTTTTCTCAGCTTCAGACAATGGGAACTACCCAGTCCTCAGTCTGCACCCAAGACAATGATGGATATCTACTCTCCCTCTGCCTGTAGTTTCTCTCTCTACATATAGAAGACACAAGTTCATTTGTGTATATCAAACACTTTGGTTCAGTTTTGTATAGCTATCCATTTAGTATTAAATGCACTATTTTTTATTTGGGATATAAAATGTAGTGAAGACAGAGATTCTTCTTGCCCCAAGAGCTCTAGAGATCACACATTGTTCCACAGTCTTGCCGGATAAAAGGATGGAATACATTGAGTGGCTTTGTCATATTCACCAAACTTGAAAAAACACACAAGAAGTTACACATACATGACACACACACACACCTCCAGGTGTTTATAATAGCATCCATTGAAATTACCTTCTAGCTGTGAGGGCTTCTTCTTTCCTGATTATTTATTTTCTTTAGAACATCATGCTCTATACATGACCATTAACTTCTGTCTACCTTCTGCTTCTCCTGAAGTTGGGAAGAGATAAGAAAGCATCAGTAACTTTTCTCGGAGCAATAACACAGAACAAAGGCAAAAGAAGCCCAGGCTATGTAATAGATGCCTTATACATAGGGTATTCAGTAATCCAACTTAAGAACGTACAGTAACACAACATGCCAAAATATCTGCTTCCCCTATGTTCAAAAGAGCACAAATGTCCTTTGCACATACAATTAGAAGCGGTTATTTTGACCTGCATTCATCTTTACCAGGCACATGGAGGAAAAGGTTTAACGCTGCAAAATACAAATCCTTTGATTTTTTAAAATTTTATTTTAACCTGGGGTGAGAAAACTCTGTGCAAAAACTAGAATAACTATAGTGTATTAAGTAAATTAAGTAAATTAATATTTACTGTATTAAATTAATATTTACTGTATTTATGTATTAAGTAAATTAAGCAAGTAAACTTGCTTTTAAAACTGAATTCAAGGCACTCTATTTCTTATGAGTTTTTTTTTTAAAATTACAAAACAATGGATGCTTAGGGAAATAAATAAGAGATAAAGAAAAATTGCTAATCATCCCAGCCCCCAGCCCCCACCCCTCAAAGTAACTAACTCTCATGTGATACTTACATGTCGTTTTTTAAGCTTATACAAATGTATTCATATATATATATATATATATATGTATGTATTTCCGTTCTCCTCTTCTTTTGTTAGACAGGTATGGGATCCTGCTAGAGGAATTACTGTGAAACTGCTTTTTATTCAGTATATCATGGACACCCTTGCAAGTCAATATAAAGAGCTCTGACTTTCTTTCAAATAACTACCTGATATCCCATTATGTGGGTCTTCGGGAGGCTCTTCAACCTTTCTCTTATAAGTGACATAATGAAAGCCATTATGTCATTACTGTTGTTGTTATTTTCCAGTATTTGTTAACACTCAAGCAAAACTGCAACAAACTCAGGCCTCCATATCTCCCTGTGCACTGGCATCACTGTGATTCCTCCAGCCTATGTTCCTTTAAGTAACTTCGGGGTCAAGGAATGTCTATGTCTTCTTTTTATTTATAATGTTATATTATTTTATAAAGAGGTTTTTTGAAGTTGCACTCCTACCAGAAATACTCACTCTTACTGCATATTATTGTTCTTTTAATTTTTATTAATTCAGTGGGTGAAAAAAGTATACATTGTGTTATTTAACTCTGTAGTTTCCTGATTGCTAGTGAGGTTGAGAATCTTATTTTATGCTCATTATTCATGTGCATTTCTTCTTATGTGAATCCTTTCCTTATCAATGTGTACGGACTTCTGTCACCTTATAGATATTCACTTTTTGTCATATGGTTTCAGATGTTTTATTTATGGTTTTTGTGATATGCAATTTTAAGTTCATATTTAGTCATAAAAATTCTTTCCTATTATTGTTTTTGAGTTTCATTATTTGCTTTAAGATTTTCTTTATTCTAAGTTGAAAAGATATTCCTTAGTATGTTTCTAACTTTTAATCTACAGTTTAGAACTTTATTATATTTGGAGTATTTTATGAATGGTTCTAACTTTTTTATTCTATAAGGATAGACAATTATAATACTTCTGAAGTAAAATGCCATGTTTTCCTAAATGTCATTTTCCAGTTGGGGATTTTTCATTTGGTTTCAGTGGCTTATTTTGTTATTTGGGTGCTTAAAACTGTGGTTTACTGCAGTAGCTTTATGGTATGTTTTGGTATCAGGTAAGGTGCCTCAGATCCCTACTCTCCCACATTTTTCTTTTTCAAAACTTTTTTATTTGTCTATATTTTTATTTTTCTATGTGAATTTTAGTATAATTCTGTCAACTTCAATATAATTTTCTTTCGAATTGTAGCATACCAGTTGTAGCATATATATACATATATATATTTTAAAAATATATATATATACATATATAACCTTGTAAAATATAAAATCCTCTCATTAAAAATCATGGTTACATTCTTTATACACTAAGATCTATGAAATAGATAACTAATAAGAACCTGCTGTATACAAGAGACCTAAATAAAATAAAATTCAAAAGTTATAAAAAAATAAAGAAACATGGTTACATTCTTTAATAAAAGTTTACAGCTTTTTTTCTCATAGGTACTATCTATACCTTGTTTTTATGAAACTTTTCTGAAGTTTATGAAATGTCTCTGAAGTTTTTTGATACTTTTTTTGCTTTTATAAATAGATTTTTCTTCTCATTTCCAAGGCTTAATGTTTTATTTTAAGTTGGAGACACATCTCATTAGCATATCATTGTAGAATTATCAATATCTTATGTAGGAGTATGTCATTTTCTTCTGCCTTGAAAAGTGTGGAATGATTCAAACTTAAATATAAGGAAAAATAAACACTTTAGATCCGCTATACCTATAGCCTTGCCTAAAGAGTAGTGCTCTTTATCTGGGAGGAATGACCCATTAGGCAACGGCCAAGTGTTGAAGATAACACACAAAATGTGTGGAGGAAAATAAGGAGCAACTCCTAGCCAATCAGTTCATTGGAATAAACCCTGGAAGCAGCCAATGAAAATGTCAACCTCAGAAAACTGTCATCCCATTCAGTATACTTAGTAACCTTCTATAAAAAATATTAGCTGGGGGCTTCCCCGGTGGCGCAGTGGTTGAGAGTCCGCCTGCCGATGCAGGGGACACGGGTTCGTTCCCCAGTCCGGGAAGATCCCACATGCCGCGGAGTGGCTGGGGCCGTGAGCCATGGCCGTTGAGCCTGCGCGAAAAAAGATTAGTTGGTAAAAATAAGTCAAATATCTTCCAAATTTCCTGTGTAAGAGCTAATAGAAGTTCATTTATCATTTCCTGTGCTTGTCTTAAATGGAATTTGATTAGGATATCAATCAGTAGAATCATATTGGATTTATTTTTTTAGTGATGAAACTCAAACTAGAGTAAGGTACTTTTAAATATAAAGGCAATAGCATTTATTATTTTACATTCTTTAGTTGAAGTGGGCTTTTACAGTAATTTAGATATGGTTATAGTTTACAATGATGGAATCAATATATACACTATCATTCTCCTTCAAATTATAATATCTTCTTTCCTGAGTGTAGAAAAATTCAATGACATTAAAATTTGAAAATATATCTGAAGGCTTTAACTGCTAGTTGTAGCTAAATAAACATTTCTATCTTTATTATTTTAGCAACTTTTATGATAGAACCAGGTTCTTTGAACAACTTTTATGAGTGAACCAGTTTATATGTAATAACAATAAAACAACCACTGACAGTTTATGCCTCCCTCTAAAAAAATCGATGGTCTCAACGTGACTATTATCCATTTTAGACTTGTCTGTTAGTGTTCTGCTAGATAAATAAATTCAAATCATGATCATTGAATTTTCCTGCTCTTTCTCTAAAAGAGACTTTAATTAAATATATGAACAGTTTTCACTAGCTATGGTTTCCTACTAATACTAAAATTGGATTTCCATTCTTGTCCTGGAAGTTGTCAGTAACTTTTCTCAAGGACTTATTCTGGAACTGGCCACGCGCCCTGTCATCTGCCGACTCTTGCTACTCACTAGCTTTAAAAACAAAGCTGCTTGGGGAACTCTAATTACAAACTTCCAAAGAAAGCAACTATGCTGGTTTCACACTAGATATCTCGGGAAATAGAAGAGAAATTGGACTATAGGCTAAATATTGAAAACATTTTATTGTAGGCAGATGTCCTAGTTTTAAAATATAATCCTCGAAATCTTTGGCACTCCTCGCACTGAGTTGTGGGGAGTTCTGTGTCCTGTCCTGTCCCCTTGAGTCTGGGCTCCGAGACTGCTTTGGCAGTGGAGCACAGTGGGAGTCATGCTGGACCAGTGTCCAAGCCCTGGCTTTAGGAAACTGGTACTTCTTTTTTTTCTTTTTAACATCTTTATTGGAGTATAATTGCTTTACAATGGTGTGTTAGTTTCTGCTTTATAACAAAGTGAATCAGTTATACATATACATATGTCCCCATATCTCCTCCCTCTTGCGTCTCCCTCCCACCCTCCCTATCCCACCCCTCTAGGTGGTCACAAAGCGCCAAGCTGATCTCCCTGTGCTTTGTGGCTGCTTCCCACTAGCTATCTATTTTACGTTTGGTAGTGTATGTATGTCCATGCCACTCTCTCACTTTGTCCCAGCTTACCCTTCCCTCTCCCCGTATCCTCAAGTCCATTCTCTAGTATGTCTGTGTTTTTATTCCCGCCTTGCCCTTAGGTTCTTCATGACCATTTATTTATTTATTTATTTAGATTCCATATATATGTGTTAGCACGTGGTATTTGTTTAGGAAACTGGTACTTCTACTTCCCATCTCTTCGGGCACTCACCTCTGGAACCCAGACGTACCATGTAAGAAATCTGAGTCTGCCTGCTGTGAAAAAAATGACCACAAAGAGAGGAGTATATGTTCTGTCTGAGCCCAGCTGAGGTCCCCGCTGACAGCCGGCAGCGACCATCAGCCCTGGAGTGAAGGAGCCTTTGAGATGATTCCAGCTGAGACCCCAGGCATAGTGGAGTAGATCTTCCACTACCATGTGCTTTTTGCAGATTCCTAAAGCACAAATTCAGCAAGTCTAATAAATGATTGTTTTAAGCTTCTAAATTGTGGGGCAATATGTTACACACAGGGATAGTAACTGAAACAGAAAGTGGGCCTAAAACATATCTTCCTCAGTATCTAAGTCACAGCCCAGGAATGACAATGGTTAAGTTTCAGAGAGGGCTGGGCTAGCTAGGGTGGGGTGAATTTTGAAAATAACCTTAGGTATTCCAGATATGCCCCCGACCCAGAGGTATATTTATCCCTAAGCCCCAATTGCAATTGCAAATTGATCTATTAATAATGTAGTTCTCCTTATAAGTTCAGATGCTTAGCTTTTTGTGAAATCTGTGTGGATGTTGTGCTGTGAGGGCTACTTCCATCAGGCCTGGTATTGGCCTGAGCTGTTTTATAGGAGATACCACTTCCTGACACTGATCCTTAGCCAGTACATGAAACAGGCCTGATTAGTAGTATTGGTTTATAACCGTGGTTCCGAGACAAGTTCCGGGGCAGTTTGTACCAGCTTGTCAGTACGTATAGTTTATTGATAACAACAATATTTGTGGTTTGCACCTGGTTTTGGTGCCTGTGGCCTTGCTCTCTGGGCTGGTTATACAGCAATGATGTGCCTGCCTGACCAGTGGAGTGTTTGAAGCCCCAACTGGGATTCCATTTCGGGGTCCTGTTTCCAAGGTGTTCTATACCCTTGTCAGAGGTTCCTGATTTCATAGAGAAAGGGCATCCAGGAGGGCCCTGCAGAGGGAGGACAATTGGAGTCCACAGTGAGCCTCTCTGGACCCCTTGCAATCTTGGGTTTTGATACATATCCTTACTTTGATATGCATGCTATATTTTTATTCTTTTCCTGCATTAAAGTGTAGATCGGTAAACGTTGTAGCTGAGCCCTGTGATTTTTCTTAGTGTCTTCTTTAGTTTTCTTCAGTATCTCATTGCCACTGTTAGTGTGGATGATGTAAGCATACTTTTGTGCTGGTTTGAGAATACACTCACACATACACGTGCACATCATTAGCCTCTTATCTGGCTAAATAATTCTTTTTCTTACTCCATTTTATGGTAACTTATGCTCTTTCCTATTCTTGAAATACAGCATAGTTTTGACTAGGACCAAGGGTTAAAAAGGCTAATGTCAAGATGAAATATTAAAGTACATTTCTGAAGTGGAAAAGATACATTTGCATTTAATATACTGCAACACTGTATACTAATAGGGTAATCTCACTGACCCATTGTTGGAAATGACTTTTTAGTGACAAAATCAAAGAACATATTTCTGGAAACTAAAAGAGGTATATTGGTGTTCTACCCGTGTTCCCCCACCACTATGCAGTTCTCCAGTGAATTTCTCCATAGACATAGTCTTTCTATAGTCATTAAAACAGTGCCAAAGAACTAAAACATAGGAGGTGGTGCACTAGTATTTCGGTAATTCTTTTTCTGGGTAACATTCTTCATCGCTTTGAACTTAGACATAGTCATATAATTTTTTTTTTTTTTTTTTTTGCGGTATGCGGGCCTCTCACTGCTGTGGCCTCTCCCATTGCAGAGCACAGGCTCCGGACGTGCAGGCTCAGCGGCCATGGCTCACGGGCCCAGCCGCTCCGCAGCATGTGGGATCCTCTCGGAACCGGGGCACGAACCCGTGTCCCCTGCATCAGCAGGCGGACTCTCAACCACTGCGCCACCAGGGAAGCCCCATAGTCATATAATTTGTTTTCTCCAATGAAATAACATCTTAAGTGATATAAGTCACTTCTGCATAGAAGTAATAGAGGGAGCACCATTGTCCCAGTTCCCTCTGAAGATAATAGGAGTGCATGACAGAGAGGAATATCCTTAGGTCTGGGTTCCTGAGTAATTGTAGTGGGCAGTAGTCCCTAAGTAACTGTGCTGGACATAAAATGTGAGCAAGAAATAAAATTTTGTATGTTAAGCCACTGACAGGGTTTGTTACTGCAGCATAACCTAGCCTATCCTAGCTAATATAGGGTATTCCAATCTCAAATCTACCTTCTGGTACCTACTGAACTTCTGGGATATTCTGCCTTATATAACTCTAGGAGAGATGATTTGTTGAATGATTCCTCCATAAAAGTTCCTCTTCAAAAATTTTTTTAAAATGTCTCCTTTTTTATTCATGGATTTCAAACAACATCTCTGCAAATTGTATTTCAGTTGTTTTTTATATTGTGTATCCAGGAAAGATTCTTCCTCCCTGAAACCAGTGGGTTGAATTCTAAGGGTAAAATGGAATATCTATTCCTTCAAGGAGCTATTTATTTCTTGATTTTCCTGCAAAGACGTGGTAGCTATGCTTTCCATCAATGCCCTACTTCAGTGGTTACTGGTTACACCCATTTTTGCACGATTACAAGAGGAACACAAGCAACAATAATTTTGAAATACATTACAATGCCAGGATTTATATGCTCTCATTAAGCATTAATTGGTAGTTTGATGGCTATTGCTATTTTTAACACCATTAGTTCATAGCGATATAATTAGTAACGCTAAGTACAGGAACCACATTAATAGCATTACTAATTGTAAATCTGGAGATAGAAACACAACATGACTGGTTAATTTCCAGGCAATATCTCATGATAATTAGCTGTAGGACATTTGTGCTGAACTAGAAAGGTAAATAATTTAAATTTTTTCTACATTTTTTTGTGGTTTGCAATACTAATACCACCCTTTAATGTGTGGATCTCATTCCACCTTCTGATGTTAATGTTTTTTCCTTTTGAATTCCCTTTTGATGTTTGCTAAATAATGATTCATTTGTCTCTCACAAGAAAAATGTAGTCATGTGTTGAACAAATATTATTGCTCCATACCCAAGTTGCAAAAACTAATATATTAAATGACCTACTACTTCTGTTATATTGCAATTGGTTTCCAGTGTTTAGTACAAAACCTCTTAATAGTCTTTGCTGCGTGCCCTCTCTTTCCTCATTTCTCTAACAGCAAACTTGCCAAGTTTATAAGTCTAGTGTGAAGTTTCATGATAGTAGAGTTAAGGGGGAAATGTTCTATGGCTACAATAACTAAATTAAAAATAACAGTAACTTGATATTCTATACCTACGTTCGCGCTGTTTAACGTGTACTGATTCCTTCTGTAGTCACATTTTCTGAGCTTTAACCGTCTATAGTACCTACAACACTGGAGAACCTATTCTTTAATTATCCTTTTATGAGCTTGCTAAAGGACAAGGTTTAGAAAGAGATTCTCTATTTTTTTCTTTTCATTTCCTTTTCAGAATTTTGATGGAATACGTGTGAGGAGATTGGGAACAATCAGACACTGATATAGTCAAAAATATTTGAGTCATTGTTAAGAAATCATAAACTAGACAATTTAATTTTGCATTAATTTTATCAAAATTATTTTCAGTTAAGGTATGAGGCCCTTCAGAGACAATATTGCTAACATGCCATTTCAGGTATGTCTTCGTGTTTTGTTTTTGGCTTTTCGAATGAACTAGATTACATTTTGAAACACTGGTTTTCCTCTCTTGCCTTGGTTTTCCTTATTCTTTTCACATCTGAGAGTCGCCATGTGTATCTTGCTGCTTCATTAGTAATGGGGTCAACAGCCAAAATGATGATTTCAGCATGTTGAAACTGTGAATGTCAGTAGATTCTATGATTTATGATTGGTTAAAATCAGTAAAAGTTAGTGGATCACTTAGTGAATTATTGTAAAATGTTAATATAAATCCAAATGCTTTTTACACAATAAGAGCAAGAGCGAAAAAGACGCATGGTTGGTGAAAACCCTCGAAGAGTTTATTTCCCATATTGGCATTTGAGGATTTTGTGAGAGTAGTAGCTTTGTTATTCTCTTTCTTGAGCTTTCAGCTCTTAACTGAATGTGCTTTAACCTGTCAAAATGTGCAGTGCTATTATTTAGTTGTAATTAGTTTATGATTATGTTGTTTCTTTTGGCAGGGAGGGCCTTAACTGATGAAACAATCTTCTACTCGCTTTAAGAATATACATATATAAACAACAGAGAAGAAAGCACTGGGAAGGCCCATGATGATTATTTTCCGTCACATTGCACATTAAGATGCAGTGAGTTTAAAGAAGTGGCATGAATAAGCTGCTACAGTGTACTCTTGGTAATATTGACTTTTATGGGCAATTTAATTTTAAGTCTACAATATATGATTTAACACAGTTCTGCTTTTCCAGAGATGGAATATGAAGGTGATCCTTGTTCAGTGAAACACCACAAGAAAATAAATTATTTCATCCTTCTGGTGGTGATGGTTAAGTTTAGTAGAAATAATACTACCAGTTGCTTTACTTTCATCAGGTAATTCTTTTTCAAGTGAAAGGTGATAATTAATTAGCTGCAGTTAATTATTGCTGGAAAACACTGTGTGGCAGAGTGGAAGAGGAGCGTTTCAACTTACTGATAAAATTATTAAGATGCTTTTCCCCCATCTTGTGAAAAAATTAGAGGCTGGAAGTTTAAGACATTTATAACATTATCAAATTTATTTTACTTTTGTTTCTGCAACTTGGGAACTGAAAGAGAGTGGCTTTTCTTTTTCCTTGCATGTTTCACGCAGATCTGGAAATCCAAGGCAGGTAGCAGAACAGGTGATGGCTTATAGTGGAGAGTGTGTACTCCAAGGGCTACAATTTTCATGCCATCTGCCCCAGAGCACATAAGCTTCCAGAAAGCCTGAGGTTTTCAGGATAATATACGGTCAGTCTGGAAAAAAAAATTAAATACATGTGTGAATCTGTTGTGGGAACAAGGCATATGTGTAATAAAGGCAATTTTTATGTGGCTTGAGAAGAATTGGACCGTGAAATGATAGAAAATTTAGGATTTTAACAGCCATGCACTATCTGAAGCAGATGCATACAAGGAAGGCTACAGCCTCAGAGTGATGCCCTGGCAAACACTGAGAAGGCAGTATTTTATTGTTCCAGACCTTTATTTATCTACCAGCAGATGTCCCTATAAGGCAGTAATATCTTACAGTTAGAACAGCTGATTATGAAAATCAGAAACTGAACCACTCATCGTATTTCCAAAGATTAATGGGATTAAATCCACCGTGTACTTTAAAAGGTTTCCAGAGATAGATAAAATACAGTGTAGTACGAAAGTAAATTTAGTGTACTTCTGAAAACCACATGGAAAAAAATTCCTCCTTATAAAGATTCTAGGAGTCCCTGATGACCTTTATCAGCACTAAAACCTCTTTCTAAAATAAAATAAAATTTTTGGTTGTATCTGTGTTATCAGTTCTACTTTAATATTCATTGAATGAGGAAAATACTCAAGGTCCAAAAGCTACTCTGAATTCAGTAAAATGTTTAATTGAATTTGCATTTATAACTGGGAATAGTCTCTTCGTACACTTGAAAAACAACAGAAAACATATGTATATATATAATAATGTATATAATATGTTATATGTATTACTCAACTTTCAGCCAATTCCAGATAGATGTAAGGAGTCTGGTAGTAACTCAGGCTGTCATGAAGTAACAGTTTCTTCTATTCCAACTCTTCATTCTTTGGTGACATGATACTTTTTTGTGAACAGAAAACAGCATAGAGAAAAATTGTTGCAAAGAAATACAGCTGGCTTACAAAGTGATTTCTTTGTTGATAAAACGTACTAAAGCACAAAATCAGTATCAATGCTGATTAACATTTCTATTTTTAGAATTAACAGGTGCATTTGTTTTTCTCTCCTTAAGAGAGGCAAATGCTATCGAGACCAAAGAGGTGACCTCAACGCCATGAAAAATTATGGATTTTGAAACTAGACAAGCTCAAACTTCTAAATATCTTTGCCACTTTCTAGCAGTGTGAGTCAGGACAAGTTATTCAACCTCTAGCCTATACTTTCTTGTTTGAGAATAACATTAGAAATCTCATGGAATCAGTGCAAACATTAAGTAAGACCGTTTATGAACATGCTGTTATATTATAGGAATTCAATATATGCTAGCACCCCTCCTTCATATTCCACAGTCAGTTCTTTTACATTTTAGTATCTCGGTGAATATTATCAGTCCGTTTACTTTTCAGGAGAAGGTGCCATTACTTCCCATTGTGGGAACTAGATAAAGGATCATGGTCATGGAAGAGGCAACACAGGTGCTGGACCTAGAAGGATTTTATCAAGTTAAAGAAAATTTTCAAAAATTATTTTCAAATAGTAGAAGTATTCAGAGACTTAAAAATAAGAATTATAACAGGCAGTTCATCTTCTGTTGCTGATATTCTCGATCTCCATGGAATTCCTAAACCCTAGACTTTCCCTCTAGCGATGTGCCAGGTCAGTATTGCAAGTCCAGAACCTACCTGATGCATGCTCAGGGACAGCCCATTACTCTCAATGATAAGTAATTTAAAATATTATCCTTATATAAAATGTAATAGAAAGCCAACTTCATATGTATTTTTAAGAGAAAATACAAGTCTTAAAATGAAAGTCCTGCTGGCGTACACTTGCTCTCTCCTTCCACCATTATGGGCACTTTGGTGGAAACATTTTTAGAAACACACCTCATTGAGTCACATGAGGAGACGAAGCCCTTTGAATGATCATTTTCACTAGAATATTAGAAAAGGAGATTTTATTTTCAGTTAAGCTTAGAAATAAAAATTTCACTGTGCAGAACTTATTACTATATTTCTCGTGCAGCTGTTACTACAGATTTTACATATGTCTCTTCATGTCTGAAGAAACTTTCCAGAAAGACAAACGTTCACAAATTTGTCCTCCAAAAACCACATGTATGCAAAATAACACAGATTCAGGGATCTCTATCTATCTATCATCTCTCTCTCTCTCTCACTCTCTCTCTCTCTCTCTATATATATATATATATACACATATATATATATATTTATCTATCATCTATCTATCTATCTACAGACTACCACATTCACTTACATGTTAGGACACATGGTTCTATATAAAGAAAACATGGTTAAAAAAAGGAAAATAGTGAAGAATAGAAAATAGTGGGAGAAACATTTTAAAGTAAACAAATAGACAAAAAAGTGAAGAGAGGAGATAACAGTGCACAAAGAAAAAAATTTTCATTAATCCCATGCCTCCTTTAAAACAGATTTGAAGGAGCTGACAAAATTATATATAACACATACACAAAAAGTACGAAATATGTGACTGAGAAAATGAGGGAAAGGGCACAAAAGGATGGAAAAAATAAAATGAAGCCAGAAGTAAGGTGAATATAGAAAACGCATACCACAAAATTCTATACACGTTATATCAGTCAACTGAAAATTTTATCCCGAGCTTCCTGGTAGGCGATGAAAAGAGGGATACATTCATCTCTTTGTTCATTTACTCATTCAACAAATATCTGAGTATCTCCTATACTCCAAGCATTATTCTAGGGACTGAGGATAGGCCAGTGAACAAAACAGAACATTCTCTCATTCAGTGGAAGGAGACAGGCAATAAAAGAAGTAAACTACAGAGTATTCTAGATTTGGAAAGTGCTATAAGGGAACGTAAAGCAAGGAAGAGAAATAGGGTGTTGTGTGGGCAGTGGGAGTCCTTTTCATTCTAAAATAGGGTAGCCTCACCGAGAAAGTGGTAGTTGAGGCAAGACCCCCAGAAGGCGAAAGTCAACCTTAGGTGTCAACCCTGCAGCTCTCTGAAGGAGCAAAGTTAACCCGCGGGAGTGTGCCTGGCCCGGTTTCCTGGTAGTGAAAGAAAGAGGGGTTTCTGAAACTGAAGGAGTTGTGAGTCAGTGGCCACACTCCTCAACGATAATTCTTCTTTGATAAAATCACAAGTTTCTTGGGTGGTGTTCTTAAGCTGTTTTCCATCATGTTTTGTGGGTTTAACATTAGGGAGCAGCTCAGTGAGATTAGGTCCAGAACCCCAGAAACGATGCTGTTCAGGGACCATGAACAGAAGCCAACCAGTCTTAGTCCAAGAGGTAATTTAGCTCACCTGGAAAAGAAACGCCTAACATAGTGTCAGGGATCCACACACCCTGATTTGTACATGTATACAATTGTGTGTACTCTAGAAGTTTCTAGTTTTCAGCAGATTCTCAAAGGGCTCCATGACTGAGAAAGGATTAATAATCACAGGTCTAGATTGATAGAACTATATATCCTACAGGCAATCTCTCTTACAACTGTTTTGCTTCATTTTAATCACTATTGCATTTCTTAGGAGAAGTGGGTGGCGGGTTATATTCTGCCACTGAGTGAGGAGAGAGTCATGCTCTAACAATCACCCCAGAAAGGGTCAGGAAGGAAAAGGTAATAACAAGTGCAAATGAAAATGCAAGGCATGAGAGAAACACAAAAGGTGAAGTTTCATGTGTTGGACAGTGAGTGTGGAGGAGGATACTAGGAGAAGATAGGTGTCCGGTGGCTGGACCAGAAGGAGGTGCAGAGTAGAATGAAGGGGAGAGAACAATGAGAAATGAGCAACCGTGGTGGGTTGGTGAGAGTAGGAGGATGTGGGAGGCCAGTGGCTGCAGGATGCGGATAGAATGTTATACGATAAAGTCAATTTTCTCAGGAAGCCTTTCTCATTTGTTTGTTTGTTTGCTTGTTTAAGGTTTTTTTTGATGTGGACCATTTTTAAGGTCTTTATTGAATTTGTTACAATATTGCCTCTATGTTTATGAAGCAATGGTTTTTTGGCCACAAGGCATGTGGGATCTTAGCTACCCAACCAGGGATCAAACCCATACCCCCTGCATTGGAAGATGAAGTCTTAACCACTGGACCACCAAGGAAGCCCCTCATTTGTTTTTAATCTAGGCAATTTACACGAAAAGTTTTTAATAGCAAATAAGCATTCTAATATTAGAATGTTTCTAATATTAGAAACATTCTAATATTAGATATTTCTAGGAAATATTGGCTATTTCAAGATATTCAGAAACCTTTAATTTCTAAATTCATAAAAAAGCATACTGCTAAAGGCTTTGAAGTTGATATTATCCTGCTATTAACACAAACAGAATGTAACACTATAAGTGATAAATAAGATGATAAACGAGGAAAAGGGAGGAAGAAGCAAAAAAAGGTTTGTGTAAGACAAAAAGAAGGGTAAGAAAGAAATAAGAAAACGTTCACAAAGTCTCTGTACCTGACACTTCCATCTCATAGTTTGCACTGTATCTTTTAGAAATTAAACCAGTCTTCACAAGTGGTTTATCATTAACAGCACAAACAGAATGAGTTATTAACTCTGAGCTATTTAGGTGACATGAGAGAAATGAATTCCGGCCATCAGTCAGTAGATGCTGGAGTAGCCTGCCAGGAAGGCTATGGGTCTCCTAGTAAGAAGGCCATTTAAAAGAGGACAGAGCCCCGTCACTCTGGGACCGTTTTCATAACCTTCCTCCTCTCGTTTGCCCTCACCTCTCTGCTATCCTCACCGTGGTGAAGGGATGGAGAAGAATAAATCACCTTTGCAGTCTCCTTCCACCCTGAGATTTTAAGATTCCCTGCATTCCTCCCATCCACCCTCAAAAGGCGTAGATATTTAGTCAACACTCTTCTTTATTTCAGGGACTCCTCAGCCTTTCAGTCATTGCCAAACATATAATTAAGGACTGCTTTAAAGCTTACGCAGGCTCAGTTTTGAACACACCCCCATTCCATTTGAAATGCAAAATGGAAATGCTAATGAGGGTTTCCTTGTCTGTTACCATTTCCCAAACTGAGAAATGCTAGATCTCAAATATCTTCAGATTATCTCTTCACATAGGTAATGAGAAACACTGAACGTTTTATGCTTAAGGTAATTACAGGCCCCAAACTTTCACAGCAAAGTTAGATTTACAGTGAGATGGTGATAACTGAGCCAAGCCTCATCTATAGGACAGATGGAGTGATCCAGATCTATTCTCAGAGGAGTGTTCCTCTGACCTCTGCCACTACCCCTAACATATTCTGAGCCTTTCCACCAAAAGTGAACAGTTTTCTTAGAAGTATGATTGGAGAGCAGGAAAGAGCAGCCTTGTGTCATAGAATGGGCCCTAGAAGGTAGCAAATTTCCCAAGGAGGTAAATGGTTTTGTGATTTCATTTTTAATTGCTAGCTCAATGTGTCCACCTTGATGCCCGCAGGAACCTCAAAGTCTCTATTCCCCAACCAAAAGTGTCCATCTTCTGTGTTTTCTGTTGTATCTCCCTTTTCCCAGCTACTCAGGATCAAAACCTCAATATAGCTCGAGGTTTCCTTTCTCATTCTCCCCCCATTTCCAATCACTTGGTTTCTTTCACTTACACGATATTATTTTCGAGGTGTGACTTCACCAAATGTCTGCTTTTGTTCATGTCCTCAATTCTTCAGGCTTTGAATTTTGTAACTGATCTCTCAGCCAAACAGCCTCTTCCCCTCTAGTGCTTCTTATCAATTTAATTTTCTTGAAGTATTGCTTTGATCAAAACCCATCACTGGGGTCTTCCCTGGTGGCACAGTGGTTGAGAGTCCGCCTGCCGATGCAGGGGACACGGGTTCGTGCCCCGGTCCGGGAAGATCCCACAGGCCGCGGAGCGGCTGGGCCCGTGAGCCATGGCCGCTGAGCCTGCGTGTCCGGAGCCTATGCTCCGCAATGGGAGAGGCCACAACAGTGAGAGGCCCGCGTACTGCAAAAACAAACAAACAAACAAACCATCACTGGTATTCCTCCATCCAGGAGGTAGAGCTTAATTCTCCCTTCCTCCCCCACCCGGCCAGTCACCCCCCCACACACACAACTAACTACCCACCCCCTTACTGGATTTAACGACTCATTTCTAAAGAGCAGAGTATGGAAATGGAAAGATAGTAACTTTACAGTGGAGAGTGGAGTGATCTAGCGGACACTGCCTTAACCAAATGCTTTGAATGTCAGGATAGGTGCAGGGTGGTTGGAGGGTAACAGGAGGAAAAATCAGAAACTTCCTTTAAAACATTAAGGAGGTTGGGTGGAAAACATCCCATTCTGATATCAACTAATCCCAGGTCTCTACAAAATGACTGGGTGTTTTTGCCTGTAATGTGTTCTCAGGAAATTTCACCAAACAAATAAATAAAACAAGCCTGCGTTGCCATTCCTGAAAATCTCTAGTCTATTACAATGAGGAGAGCCCCTGATTAAAAATAGTCTGGGTGATAAATCACAGAAGGTTGCATTAATCAAGGCAGCCGAAAGCTGATAAGTGCAATTATGTGTTTGTCACCCTCGGGAAATATCTTGATCAAGGCTCCTCAAACCCAGTACAGACCCTCAAATTTTTGCCCAAAGATGGCTGTACCTAATTTGGGGACTTAGCACATCTTATCCTTAGGGTATTGAAGGCCTTCTGGCAGGGCCTTATCCAATATCCAGAGTAATGAAACCTTATTCTAGTGAGATCTATTAATGGCGTAATGATGGAATACCTCTACCACCAAGTGGCAGCAGTCTTCACACATCATAAGTGAAAAGAAACAAAACCAAAAACCAAACTTGAGTCCTGTTCTCTCCTATTCCTATGTGCTATAGAACTTTACATAAGTGGATGAGGGCAGACTAGTTGTATCTCACCATTCAGGGAGATGTCTATGATTTTTGGATGATTTTTTTAATGCTATAAAACTAGAATTTTTAAAGCAATATCATCACAATGCAAAAAAGTATAAACAGAGCTTCCCTGGTGGCGCAGTGGTTGGGAGTCCGCCTGCCGATGCAGGGGACGCGGGTTCATGCCCCGGTCCTGGAAGATTCCACATGCCACGGAGCGGCTGGGCCCGTGAGCCATGGCCGCTGAGCCTGCGCGTCCGGAGCCTGTGCTCCGCAGCGGGAGAGGCCGCAGCGGTGAGAGGCCTGCGTACCACAAAAAAAAAAAAAAAAAAAAAAAAAAAAAAAAAAGGAGTATAAACAAATATATTTAAGACCAAAATGTAAATAATTAAGTCATCACTGTTGAATGTTATTTTTAAATTATGCATTTTTCACTGATAATGATATCTGTTATTAGCTATGATGTTATCATAAAAATATTTTCTTATTGTTCCTATCTCCACAAAATGAGAGGAATCTGTGTGAGTGCTCAGATATTCAGAACTCCTGAATTCTGATATTAGTCAATTTCATTTCAAGGGCTGCGTCAGTCCCCCTTGCTCCAAATTTACTCTGCACGTTACACTCTATACTGTGTTAACTTCTTCTGATTTGAAGCCATAAATCACCAACTGTTTCTCCTACATTTTTGTCTGGCCATCAAATATCACACCTGGTATTGTTGATTAACACGTTATGTATGTGTATGATATCAGGCTATTACCCCCTAACAGCTGTAAATCCCTATAGGAGAAGTTACCACACTCTTTTGTATTTTCATACCTCTTATTCCATGTTACACTCAATTTATGTTTGGTAGGTGACAAAGTCTGCCAGAAAATCGGTGCCACTTGTGCTTCTGAGATAGTATGGGATCCAAAATTACAAGATTCCAGAAAAAGATGCCAGTATTTTCATGAATTTAGTGTATAACAAAAGTTAAAATTTCAATATAACAGGAAAGAATGGTTTATTTAATAAACAATGCCAGCAACTTGCTATCCATCTAGAAGAAAAAAATGTGTTCTCTATCCTATACTATTTTTTTAAATTCCAGATTAAGTTAAAGAACTAAATGTAGGGCTTCCCTGGTGGCGCAGTGGTTGAGAGTCCGCCTGCCGATGCAGGGGACGCAGGTTCGTGCCCCGGTCCGGAAGGATCCCACATGCTGCGGAGCGGCTGGGCCCGTGAGCCATGGCTGCTGAGCCTGCGTGTCCAGAGCCTGTGCTCTGCAACGGGAGAGGCCACAGCAGTGAGAGGCCCGCATACCACACACACAAAAAAAAGAACTAAATGTAAAAAATAAGGCAGCAATAATCTTAAAATATTATCTAGGTGATAATACTGACAACATAGGAGCAGGGGAACTTTTTAACCAAAACAGAAAGACACCGAGATTTTAAAAAGGAAGGACAGACTTATTTAACTAAATTAAAGTTAAAATTTCTGCCAGATCCCTCAAAAATAGTTAGTAGATAAACGATAGGCTTTTGTAAAAAAACAAAAAAATAAATCACAAAAAAACCCCACATGTATCTTCATTGAACATATGGTTACTATCTAGAATATACAAAAATCCTTAGAGAGCAAAGAAAATAAACAATTCCATAAAAAATGAGCAGACTAAATCCATGTGACAAAAAAACTTGTGAAAAGATGTCCAAATACACAAATAGCAAGGGATATGCAAATTAAGTGATACATCACTTTATTCCCATCAACCTGGCAAATTTAAAAAGAACTATTCTTGCCAGAAAAGCAGAAAAAAGGGCACTTGCATTGCAGCTGGTAATGTGAACAGTTACAGCCTTCTTGGAAAACAATCTGACAATATCTATTAAAATTAATACTACATAGACTGTATCTTTAACAATTCAACTCCTGGAATGCTTTTATAGAAATAAAAACACACATACATAGATGTTTGTTACTACATTGGTAAACATGGTGAAACCAACAAATATATTGAATCAAAATGTAGACTAGTTAACTTGGAGGGGTTTTCCCTCAGTATTGTTTAGTGAGAAAAGCAGGATGGAGAAAAAGTAGTTAGGACACCATCCAATATTCATTAAAGAAGGACATGCCTTTCTATATTTGCAGATGTTATATATAACGGTAGGTATGAATATTCATGTTTGTGTGTATTTCATAAAATTATATAAACATGGAAAATATAGAAGGATATTTACCAGGTTGTAAACATGGGACATTATTCCCTAGGGAGAAGATGAAAAGGAAAAGAGGGAGAGAGGAGCTATCATAAGAAAGGTACCGTGGGAATTCTCTGACGGTCCAGTGGTTAGGACTCTGTGCTTTCACTACCGTGGCCCGGGTTCAATCCCTGGATGGGGAATTAAGATCCCAAAAGCCACTCTGAGCAGCCAAAAAAACCAAAAAAGAAACGTATCTTAAAAAGTCAACCACCTACTTCCAAGGGTTGGAGAGTGAATGTGGAGGAGTTTGCTGGTGAAGATAGGTGTCTGGATAAGAAAGAGGGTTTCGTTTACATAATTATCTAAAATTATGTACACGTATATTTGCAGAATTTTTAAAATGTGATGAAATATAGTGAATTTGGTCATTCTGTAAAATATCTCAGCAATGTCTTCATTGAATCACCAGTGGTTTCACTAACTGGTCATTCCAGGCTCATTAGCGCATCATTCATCTCCTGAACAAGAATAAAAGAAAGCTAAGAGTTCAGCCTAATCATTCTGATTTTTTAAAAATGTATAAAAGGAGAGGTACCTTGAACAGAAACTCCTTGGCAACAGCATGTTACAGTGTAAATACTCTAGGCTTTAAAGTCAGACTTAGTGAGGTTCTAAACCCAGCCTAGTCATTAATGGTTTGTATGACCTTGGACAAGGTGCTTAATGTTTCTTGCCCTTGGTTTACTCATCTATAAAATAGGGAGAAGGGGGCTTCCCTTGTGGCGCCGTGGTTGAGAGTCTGCCTGCCGATACAGGGGACACGGGTTAGTGCCCCGGTCCGGGAGGATCCCACATGCCGCGGAGCGGCTGGGCCCGTGAGCCATGGCCGCTGGGCCTGTGCATCCGGAGCCTGTACTCCGCAGCTGGAGAGGCCACAGCAGTGAGAGGCCCGCGTACGACAAAAAAAAAAAAAAAATTGGGAGAAGGAAACCCATGCGGAAGGTCTGTGCTAGAGACTGAATTATTTGGCAAAGTGCGGGGCACATTGCAGGGCTCAGTAGGTTACATGAAAAATAAATCAACGTCAACTGCAGATTTGGATAGATTGGGAGCCAGAAAAATCAAGTTGTGCTGAATTTAATGGATACTTTTGATGCGGAAGCCATTTGAAAAATGATTATGCACAATTAGTCGCTCTCATTCCCTGTAACACCAAGGTGCAATAAATAATCTTGGAATTGTCTGCATGGGATTCAGGTTTGCACAGTGGGAACTCGCCTTGTCTTGGCTGGCTTGTGTGCCTGTTCTGAGTTGTTTTTATATGTTGTACAGATGGATCATGCTTTCAGATACACCAAGTTGTCCTCCACAAAGGAAGAATTTATGAAGTCCTGTGGTTTTCATTTCATGAAAAGTGGATGTAATTTTTTTAGATCATTCAGCTAAGATTATAGGTGCTCTTCCCTAATAGAATTTTCTTCTTATATATTGGCCTCATTTTTAAGAAAATAGGTTTATTTGTACACTAAATCCATCCACACTGGAGGTATGGCTAGGTAGGAGCGAGATAAGTAAGATAGCACTGAATTTAGTAGATATTTTTGATATAGAAAACTCTATGGAAAATGATTATGCACTATTCGCTTTTGAAAGAAAACTTCCACATTAAATCGTTATGAACTATGAAAACTGACATTTGGGGACATTTAAAAATATTATTATGAAATTTAACTCTTCCAAACACTGAAAGAAATTTTGTGGAGTTTTAAGTGTGTGGCCCGTTTGATTTTAATTTATTCTAATATATTTAAAGATTTTACTGTCATTCATAATCCAGACATCTTTCTGAAGTTCAGTTTATTCTACATAATAGAATCCACCTATGAATCCTTTAAGGAATTCTCACAGTGATCTTCTAGCATCTTTTAAATGAGTCCGTTGTAGATCATCAGTTAATCCAGTATCTCTCATTTATCCACTGGCAATTATAATTTTCCTCCTGTTAGAATTCCCCCATCTGGAAAAGCTCCTTCTTCATATTTTTCTAATAACATTACATTCTTCTGTAAGTCTTTAGGCCTGTAGAGCAACACTTCCTGAACCAAAGTACTTTATAAGGCAAAATCTAAAACAAATAACTTCTATCAAAACTAACCCTGGCAATTCATAAAAATCATCCTTTAATTATTTTCCTCAGGTCATTGTACCATTTTTGGTAAAAATTTGTTCTGCTCTGAATGGCCCTATATGGACAGGACAGGCTGATTAGCTCAGATTGCTACGGAGGTCAAGATTGCACTGCTTGCTGTAAACAAAAGAACCCCTGTTTATTTCTGTCTCATATGTGCTTGTTTTTGCACACCAAACTCCTTGAAAGGTGTTTTGGCTTCTGAATGGTTTCTAGAGTTGCTTTTAAAAATCAACCCTAAAATTCCTACTTTAATAATAGGATCTATGTGTTGTTATATTTTGTTTTTCATTTGTATGAATTTCTTCATATGTTTTTCAACTCAAAAATGAATTCATTCAAAATTGAATACTTCCTTATTGTAACTGGTGAAACAATATACAGCAACGATGTGATAAAAATGCCAATTATCACACATTCTTTTCCCTCCCGTTCTCATTAGGTTACTAGTTTTGTTTTCTACTTGCTCACGTAAATGAATACAAGCGCATAAATGCAAAAAAAAATGTAGTTTTGGTTGGCTGATTATTTTATTATCAGAATAGTAGCATAATGTACGTATTTCCTTTCAACGTGCTTTTGCTTTTGTTCACTTAATATCTCATGGATAACCCTATATATCAGTAGATATTCATATGTGATTTTTTTCTACCTAGATACACACACATAATAAACACATTTGTACAAATGGGAATAAATAATACAAGCTGGTTTGATATTTTTTAGAATAGCACTTTTTTTTCTTTTTTGCTTAGGCGTATGCCTCTTACCTTGACAGTTAACCTTACAGATCCTTCTCTTTTGATCTTTAAACTAATTCTGCCTCTGATTTTTTGGTCCCTACCTTTTGGGAATGATGGGTACACCTAATATTTGAGCAGTCATGAAAGATGTTTCATCACTTACCCAATGCTTCATTGCCTGCATTCCCAATTAACACTAAATGCCAGATAGTAATGAAATCACCCAAGAAATGAAACCATCTCCCTCAGATTTTAATACAACCAGCCTGTTATTTTTCAGATTATATAGGTGCTTGATGAAAACCTCCAAGGTGAAACCTGAGTGAGCTATTAAGACAACAAGAAGGTTTGATAGCTTGAATCCCCATATACTTCTCAAGCTGTTTGACGTGGAGGCCATGGTCTATGATTTTTCCCCGAGGAACGTCATGCTTGTGAATTATACATAGGTTCAGCTCAGATCAGTGAAAGGTTAACCTATGGGAATACCAACCCTAAGAAAATGATTTACCTCACAAAATATTTATATTTTGTTTAGGTATTCTAAACATTTTTTTTTCCCTCAAGTCTCTTCTCCCACCTTCTCATATGCTAAATCTAGGCATCTGTGATTGTAAGGACGGTGTGATGTTCTGCTCAGATGCCCCTTCGGAAAAGAAGACTTGTCACCCCAGCTGCTGACAGTAACGCCAGCAGTCAGCCTTCTTCAGGAATTGTCTCAGCCAAGAGATCCACCTGGTCCGTGGTCACACCTCTCTGAGATTTAAAGGCCCAGCCCTCTTGCCCTGACTCAAGACAGCTCTAGGGGCGCCAATTCTGCAGAACATCCCATGGGTCAGCTGAAGCTTCCAGTGAGACTGCCTTGCAGCTCAAATCCTCCAGCTGCTCCACCTTGCTTCCTCCCTCGCCTTCCACCTGGATTAGGAATTGTAGTGAAATCTTTAAATATATTAGAATAAATTAAAATCAAATGAGCCACATACTTAAAACTCCACCAAATTTCTTCCAGGGTTTGGAAGAGTTAAACTTCATAATAATATTTCTAAATGTCCCCAAATGTCAGTTTTCATAGTTCACAACTTGATTTAACATGAAATTTTTCTTTCCCCTAAACTGCCCCCTCCTTCATCTTTCCTCTGCTTTTAAGAGAAACATCATTTATATAGGCTTGAGATCTCTTAATCATCTTCTACATTTTCCTTTCCTTCACACTTTATGCCTGCTAGTTAACAAGTTTTCTCATTTGTTTCTTCACAATGTCTCTCACGGATATGCTTTTTTTCCCCCTGTTCAAACTGTTGTTGCTACATGTACATAATTGTAATTATTGTGGAGATAGCTTCCCTCTCTCCAGCTCTGTCCTTTACATCTATTTTGCACTCTACAGCCAAGTATTCTTCACAAACAGATTTCTAATTGTATAATTTAATGTGCCCAAGCAAAGCCATCAGACTGGTCATTAGTGCTCTTCACCAATATTTCCCATTCCCTGGCCCCCAGGCACACGATACGATGGCCCTTCCCTACTTTCATGAAATTAGATATGACCATGGAACTTGCTTTGGCCAATGAAATATTGGTAGAATAGGTGTCTCTTCTAGGTGGAAGCTGTTGAGCCTGTGTGTGCATAGCTTTTTCCTGTCTCCCTTCCAAGATGGAGGCCTTTCAGACAGTTAACACTGCATCCCTGGATGAGGCCAACACAGAGAAAACTTCTCACCAACTCAAGGTGAACATGTAGCAGGAACCAGAGATAAACTTGTTTTAAGCCACTGAGATTTTTGTTTTAAACCTCAGTATAATTTAATCTATTCTGTGTCATTCAGGTTGCTACCTGACAACAAGAATAAATTGAATTTTTTGAGACTTTCCTTCAAAATCCTCCTCTACTTGGTCCTAACCCAACTTTCCAAGCCTGTCTCCCACTCTTTTCTTAGATGAACCTCCAGCTGTAGCTAATTTGGTCTCCTTGTTGTTTCTTTCTAAAACTTATTACAAAGTCTGCTTCTTGGACTTCTTAACTCATTTTCCTTTCCTGTTCAGATTATTTGCTGCCTTCAAGCTAGGCTTAATCCTGCCTTCTCCACGAAACTTTCCCCCCAAAGTCATGTGGCCTTTTGACGTCCTGTAACATCATGTGAACTATCCATGTCACTGAATGCCTGTCTCTTAAGTGGAGAATAGAACATTATGATTTGCCCTCCCCCTTGCCCTCAAAAAGCATTATTACTATATTCTGAAGTATAGTTTCAAAATTATCTGAATCCTTGTATCACTGTTCACTAGGAAATGATGTCCACATTCTTCCATCTCAGAGTATCTCACTAAAGACATAAATGCATCATATCAATAATACCAGGTAAATGATGTGTAACTATTGTGATATATGTAGTACATTTTTAATATTTACACAGGAGGCTTATGTACTATATATGTAAAATTATGTCTCAATATTATGATAAAGCACCTACATCTTTATTAATAATTTATTTTAGGTAGCAAATATCTATTTCTTTAGAATAACAAGTTTCCTTCTTACTTTTCATTTCCATGAAAAGTTCTTCTAATCTTAGCCATCTAATAATTTTTTACCCTATATGTATAAGCAGTAATATGGATTTTTATTTCCTATGTGTAGGTAAAATCTCAGGTAATCGTACATCATTTGAAGTTAAAAACCTTACATATCCCATTTCAATTAACTTTAATTGAAGTGTTATGGATATGTTCTACTAATAAAATACAAAATTTGTGAGATAATTTTAAAATCAGTATATGAATAATGCCCTTATGTATTAAATAATACTCCTTGAATTAGTTTTCATATGTGTGTTTGGGGGGAAGGAGGGAGAGAGAGAGAGAAAGAAAGGAAGCAATAACTTCTGTTTTCTGCTCCAAGTATTTTCCTTGATTAATACACTTGGAATAAATCCTTTTGGTCATTAATTTTAATTGAAAATAATACATTTAGAGTTTTTATTATCAGCTATTGACACCACTTTTTTAAAACTTTTTAAAAAATTTTAAAAGTGATTGTTTTAGATCATTCTAATATTCATTCAGCAAATATTTATTAAGCACCAATTAAGTGCCAGTCACTGTGCAAGTTACTAGGGAGGTAGATGAACAAAGCATAGTCTTTGGCTTCAAACCACTCACAAATTAATGAGATCATTAGTGAATATAGCAATTGTACCCTTTGCTCCAATCATCATGTGATCTCAGGATTACTTTCCAAACTTAGAAAATTACCTGTAAATTCTGTCTGTGAAGAAGCAGAACTATACCATTGCCCACTGTGGACAATTGTGAAATAATAGAAGTAGTACTGAACTTGGATTACAGAGATTTAAATTTTCATTCTGGCTTAGTTATTTCCTAACCTGTCACCTTTGCAAAACAATTAAACTTTCTGAGTAGTATTCACTCCTAAAATCCATATTTACCTCATAAGCGGTATAGAGGATTAGAAGTTAAGAGCTATGAAAATAATATATATGTATTATTTTGAAGTTACTGATAATTTCCATGTTAAGTGGCTTCTTTTTCTCTTGAGTTCTGTGGAGGAATAATTGCACTAGGTCAATTTCACTGCCTGAATTTTGTAGCTGAAATTTATCACCTTTATCACCATCATGATCATCATCATCATGATCATCATCCTCATCATCCTAGTTATAATTTTGGCATGAATTCTATATACCATGCAGTGGGCTAGACTCTATGTTTAGATCAGTGTTTCCCAACCTTAGCTGCACATTAGAATCACTTGGATAGCTTTTAGAAAACCAAGTGCCCAGGTTCTATTCCAGACAAATTACATCAGAATCTCTGGGGAAGGGATCCAGGCACAAGTACTTTCTAAATCTCCCCAGGTGACTCCAATTAGGTTGAGAACAACTCCTTTGATTAATTATCTTATTAAATCTTTATAAAACCCCTGAAAGTAAAGCTGTTCATTTCCATTTTGTAGAGAGAAAACTTAGGCTCGGCAAAATAAAAGATTTTATTCATTGTCACATAGTCAGTGGCAGAGTTTGGATTCAAATCCAAGTCTATCTCGTGTCAGAGTCCATGTACTTTTCCTTAAGTTCTGTTAAAATAATGTCAACTCTCTTTTGCATGTACTCCAAAATGGAAGGTCTAAGAAAAGAAGATTCTGAGCTCAGCTTAGTTCTACAGTTTTAGGTTTTCTCCTTCTTAATAGAGTATGGTTTTCTTTTTCTTTCTTTTTTTTTATACATAGGGATTAACAATTTAACTTAATTGAGGTATTAGAGAAATTTAAGCATGAAAATGTTCCTCTTCCAGCTAACAAAGCAAGGAGCTCCATTATTTGATATAAATTATGTGTATGATAATTTGATGCAGTGTGCAAAAAATGTGGGGAGAGGTGAGAAGGAATAGAAAACAAGTTTAGTAATTTCGGAAAGCAAGTAAAAATGCTGAGCTCTTAGTTACAATTTTCCTGTAATATATATTTTTTCCATTTCTTTATCTTCAAACTTTATGTTATTTTCTGTTTGGTGAGACTCTTGTAACTAGAAATAGCATAAAGTTGAATTTTTTTAATCCAATATGTGAATCTTAGACCTTTTTGTGTGTGTGTGTCTTAGTCTTTTAATAGATTTAACCCATTCACATTTACTGTGCTTTCTAGTATATTTGGACACATTTCTGCTATATTATTTCCTGTTTTCTGATTAGGGCTCTCCATCTTTTTTTCTTTTTTTTTTCTTCTACCTTCTTTCAGACTTTTTACAGTTTTTTTCCTTCTTTAATTCAAGTGTATTTGCTCTAAAATATTATATGTTACAGGTGTACAATGTAGTGATTCACAATTTTTAAAAGTTATACACCCTTTATAGTTATTATAAAATATTGACTACAGTATTGTATAATATATCCTTGTAGCTTATTTTACAGTTTCAGAAATTGCACTAGTCAGGGTCCTTGTTTATAAACAGCAGAAACAAACTCTAGCTGATCTGAGCAGAAAAGGCATTGATGAAACAAATATTGAGTTTTGTAGCTCAAAAGTAGCTATTGAAACTAGCTGACAAGATTGTGTGGGGTGAATGGTTGAGGTGGTTTCTTTCTGATTACCTGTAAGCTTAAAGTAATTGACAAGGGTCACAATACATGTTTTAATGAAACTCATTCTAATGAATTATATATAAAAAGAGTTACCATGTGTTCCTTTTTATAGTCATCTCAACTTTTTTTGAAATTACATGTATAATTTTATTTTTAAGGCATCATACAATAAAGTATATTTTTAGTGTACAGTTCAATTAATTTTTTAACCATTTTTTAATTGAAGTATAGCTAATTTAAAATGTATTAGTTTCAGGTGTACAGCAAACTGATTCAGTTACATATATATTCTTTTTTAGATTCTTTTCCATTATAGCTTATTACAAGATATTGTATAGTTCCCCTGTACTATACAGTAGGTCCTTTTTGGTTATCTGTTTTATGTATAGTAGTGTGTATATGTTAATCTCAACCCCCTAATTTATCCTCTCCAGCCCCCTGCTATCCCCTTTGGTAACCATAAGTTTGTTTTCTATGTCTGTGAGTCTGTTTCTGTTTTGTAAATAAGTTCATTTGTATTCTTTTTTATATTCCACATATAAGTGATATCATATGATATTTGTCTTTATCTGACTTACTTCACTTAATATAATAATCTCTAGGTCCATCCATGTTGCTGCAAATGGCATTATTTCATTCTGTTTTATGGCTGAGTAATATTACATTGTGTATATATACCACATCTTCTTTATCTGTTCATCTGTTGATCGACGCTTAGGTTGTTTCCATGTCTTGGCTATTATAAATAGTGCTGCTAATGAACATTGGGGCACATGTATCTTTTTGAATTATGGTTTTCTGTGGGTATATTCCCAGGAGTGGGATTTCAGGCTCATATGGTAACTCTATTTTTAGTTTTTTAAGGAAGCTCCATACTTTTCTCCATAGTGGCTGTACCAATTTACATTCCCACTAACAGTGTAGGATGGTTCCTTTTTCTCCACATCCTCTCCAGCATTTATTATTTATAGGCTTTTTAATGATGGCCATTCTTACTGGTATAAGGTGAGATACCTCATTTTATTTTTGATTTGCATTTCTCTAATAATTAACAATTTTGAGCATCTTTTCATCTGCCTGCTGGCCATCTGTATGTCTTCTTTGGATAAACGTGTATTTAGGTGTTCTGCCCATTTTTTGATTGGGTTTTTTTTTATATTAAACTGTATGAGCTGTTTGTATATTTTGGAAGTTAATCCCTTTTTGATAACATCTTTTGGAAATATTTTCTCCCATTCTGTAGGTTGTCTTTTCGTTTTGCTTATGGTTTGCTTTGTTGTGCAAAGGTTTTAAGTTTAATTAGGTCCTATTTGTTTATTTTTGTTTTTATTTCCATTACTCCAGGAGATGGATCCAAAAAGATTTTGCTGTGATTTATGTAAAAGAGTGTTTTGCCTATGTTTTCCTCTAGTCGTTTTACAGCATCTGGTCTTACATTTAGGTCTTTAATCCACTTTGAATTTATTTTTGTATGTGGTGTTAGAGAATGTTCTAATTTCATTCTTTTACATGTAGGTGTCCAGATTTCCCAGTACCACTTATTGAAGAGACTGTCTTCTCTCCATTGTATATTCTTGCCTCCTTTGTCATAGATTAATTGACCATAAATGCATGGGCTTATTTCTGAGCTCTCTAAGCTGTTCCATTTATCTATATTTCTGTTTTTGTGCCAGTACCATACTGTCTTGATTACTGTAGATTTGTAGTATAGTCTGAAGTCAGGGAGCACGATTCCTCCAGCTTCATTCTTCTTTCTCAGGATTGTCTTGGCTATTCGGGGTCTTTTGTGTTTCCATACAAATTAAAAAATTTTTTGTTCTAATTCTGTGAAAAATACCATTGGTAATTTGATAGGGATTGCACTGTATCTGTAGATTGCTTTGGGTAGTGGTCATTTTAACACTATTGATTCTTCCAGTCCAAGAACATGGTATATCTTTCCATCTGTTCGTGCCATCTTCAGTTTCTATCATCAGAAACTTATAGTTATCCACGTACAGGTCTTTTGTCTCCTAGGGTAGGTTTATGTTTGGGTTTTTTTTAAATTTATTTATTTAATTTATTTTATTTTTGGCTGTGTTGGCAGGCTTTTCTCTAGTTGTGGTGAGTGGGGGCTACTCTTCCTTGTGGTGTGCGGGCTTCTCATTGCAGTGGCTTCTCTTGTTGCGGGACATGGGCTCTAGGGTGCGCAGGCTTCTGTAGTTGTGGCACGTGGGCTCAGTAGTTGTGGTTCACGGCTCTAGAGCACAGGCTCAGTAGTAGTGGCACATGGGCTTAGTTGCTCCAGGGCATGTGGGATCTTCCCGGACCAGGGCTTGATCCTCTGTCTCCTGCATTGGCAGGCAGATTCTTAACAACTGTGCCACAGGGAAGCCCCTCCTTGGGTAGGTTTATTCCTAGGTATTTTATTCTTTTTGATGCAGTGATAAAAGGGGTTGTTTCCTTAATTTCTCTTTTTGATCTTTCATTGTTCTTGTATAGAAATACAACAGATTTCTATATGTTAATTTTGTATCCAGTAACTTTACCGAATTCATTGATGAGCTCTAGTAGTTTTCCGGTAGCATCTTTAGGATTCTGTATGTATAGCATCATGTCATCTGCAACAGTGACAGTTTTACTTCTTTACCAATATGGATTCCTTTTACTTCTTTTTCTTCTCTGATTGCCATAGCTAGGGCGTCCAAAACTATGTTGAATAAAGGTGGAGAGAGTGAGCTCCCTATCTTTTTCCTGATCTTAGAGAAAATGCTTTCAGATTTTCACCTTTAAGTATGATGTTAGGTGAGGGTTTGTCATATATGGACTTTATTGTGTTGAGCTAGGTTACCTCTATGCCCACTTTCTGGAGAGTTTTTATTATAATGGATGTTGAATTTTGTCAGAAGCTTTTTCTGCATCTATTGAGATGATCATATGATTTTTGTTCTTCAGTTTGTTAATGTGTATCACATTGATTGATTTGCAGATATTGAAAAATCCTTGCATACCTGGTATAAATCCCACTTGATCATGATGTATGATCCTTATAACGTGTTGTTGCATTCAGTTTGCTAGTATTTTGTTCAGGGTTTTCACATCTGTGTTCATCAATATTAGCCTGTAATTTTCTGTTTTTGTGATCTCTTTGTCTGGTTTTGGTGTTAGGTTGATGGTGACCTTATAGAATGAATTTGGAAGTGTTCCTTCCTCTGAAATTTTTTGGACTACTTTCAGAAGGATAGGTGTTAACTCTTCTCTAAATGTTTGATCAAATTTGCTTGTGAAGCCATCTGGTCCTGGACTTTTGTTTATTGGGAGTTTTAAAATTACTGATTCAACTTCAGTACTGGTAATTGGTCTGTTCACATGTTCTCTTTCTTCCTGGTTCCGTCTTGGGAGATTCTACCTTTCTAAGAATTTTTCCATTTTTTTCTAGGTTGTCCATTTTATTTGCATATAGTTGCTCATAGTAGTCTCTTATGATCCTTAGTATTTCTGTAGTGTCGTTTGTAACTTTTTTTTTTTCCTGACGTTATTGATTTAGACCCTCTCCCTTTTTTTCTTGATGAGTCTGGCTAAATGTTTTTCAATCTTGTTTATCTTTTCAAAGAACCAACTTTTAGTTTCATTGATCTTTTCTGTTGTATTTTTAGCCTCTATTTCATTTATTTCTGCTCTGATCTTTATGATTTCTTTCCTTCTACTAACTTTGGGTTTTGTTTGTTCTTCTTCCTCTAGTTGCTTTATGTGTAAGGTAAGGTTGTTTATTTGAGATTTTTCTTGTTTCCTGAGGTAAGCTTCTATCACTATAAACGTCCCTCTTAGAACTGCTTTTGCTGTGCCACATAGGTTTTGGATCATCATGTTTTCATTTTCCCTTGTCTCTAGGTATTTTTTGATTTCCTCTTTGATTTCTTCAGTGACCCATTGGTTGTTTAGTAGCATATTGTTTAGCCTCCATGTGTTTGTCTTTTTGCAGCCTCATAGCATTGTGGTCAGAAAAGATACTTGATATAATTTCAGTTTTCTTAAAGGCTTGCTTTGTGGCCCAGCATGAGATCTACCCTAGAGAATGTTCCACGTGCACTTGAAAAGAATGTGTATTCTGCTGCATTTGAATGGAATGCTCTATAAATATCAATTAAGTCCATCTAGTCTAATGTGTCATTCAAGGTCTGTGTTTCCTTTTTGATTTTCTGTCTGTATGATCTATCCACTGATTTAAGTGGTGTGTTAAAGCCACCCCAACTATTGTTATGTTAATGTCAATTTCTCCTTTTATGTCTGTTAACATTTGCCTTATATAATGAGGTGCTCCTATGTTGGGTGCATATATATTTACAATTGTTATATCTTCTTGGATTTATCCTTTGATCAATATGTAGTGTCCTTCTTTGTCTCCCGTGACAGTCTTTAAGTCTATTTTGTCTGATATAAGTATCGCTACTCCAGCCTTCTTTTGATTTCCATTTGTGTGAAATACCTTTTTCCATCCCCTCACTTTCAGTCTGTATGTGTCTCTAGATCTGAAGTGAGCCTCTTGTAGGCAGCATATATACGGGTCTTGTTTTTGTGTCCATTCAGCTAGCCTATGTATTTTGGTTGGAGCATTTACTCTGTTTACATTTAAGGTAGTTATCAATATGTATGTTCCTATTGCCATTTTGTTAATTGTTTTTGTAGCTCTTTTTTTTCACTTTCTTCTTCTCTTCTCTTGTGATTTGATGACTATCTTTAGTGTTATTTTTGGATTCCTTTTTCTGTTTTGTGTGCATATCTATTATAGATTTTTGTTTTGTGGTTACCATGAGGTTTTTGTATATCAGTCTATATACAGACATGCTTGTTTTAAGTGCTGATCTCTTAATTTCAAATGCATTTTAGCTACCCTGCATTTGTACTTTCTTCCCCTCATGATTACTGATTTGATATTATATTTTACATCTAATTGTTTTGTGTAGCCCTTAACTGCTTATTGTGGATACAAATAATTTCACTACTTTTGTCTTTTAACCTCCCTACTTGCTTTGTATGTAGATATTTTCCTACCTTTATTGTATGTTTGCCTTTACCAGTGAGCTTTTGCATTTTGTAATTTTCTTATTTCTATTTACTTTTCTGCCTAGAGAAGTCTTTTTGTTTTTGTTTTTTGTTTTGTTTCTTTAGCATTTGTTGTAAAGCTGGTTTGGTGGTGTTGAATTCTTTTAGCTTTTGCTTGTCTGTAAAGCTTTTGATTTTTCTTAAAATCTGAATAAGAGTCTCGCTGGGTAGAGTATTCTTGGTTGTAGGTTTGTCTCTTTCATCATTTTAAATATATTGTGCCCCTCCCTACTAGCCTGCAGAGTTTCTACTGAAAAATCAGCTGATAGCCTTGTAGGAGTTCCCTTGCATATTATTTGTTGCTTTTCCCTTGTTGCTTTTAATATTCTCTCTTTATCTTTCATTTTTGTCATTTGATTGCAATGTGTCTTGTGTTCCTCTGTGGGTTAATCTTGTATGGGACCCTCTGCACTTCCTGGACTTAGGTGACTGTTTCCTTTCCCATGTTAGGAAAGTTTTCAGCAATTATCTCTTCAAATATTTTCTCAGTCCTTTCTCATTCTCTTCTCCTTCTGGGCCCCCTATAATGCAAATATTAGCACAACTTGATGTTTTCCGAGAAGTCTCTTAAACGGTCCTCATTTCTTCTCATTCTTTTTTTTCTTTTTTTTCTGTTCAGCAGCAGTGATTTCCACTGCTTGGTCTTCCAGTTCACTGATCCATTCTTCCACCTCATTTACTCTATTATTGATTCCTTCTAGTGTACGTTTCATTTCAGTTATAGTATTCTTCAGTTCTGTTTGTGTTGTTCTTTATATTTTCCAATTATTTTTAAAATACTTATAATTTCTCCCTCTGCGCATCCATTCTCATCCTGAGTTCTTGGATCATCTTTACCATTACTCTGAACTCTTTCTAGGGTAGATTGCCTATCTCCACATCACTTAGTTCTTCTTCTGGGGTTTTATCTTGTTCCTTTGTCTGAAACATACTCTTCTGTTGCCTCATTTTGTCTAAATTGCTATTTGTATTTTTATATTTATGGTAAGTTAGTTATGTTTCTTGACTTTGGGGAAGTGGCCCTCTGTAGGAGACATCCTATGTGTCCCAACAATGCACTTCCTCTCGTCACCCAAGGGCCTGGGGCCAGCTATTCCCAGGGAAGTGTCTGGCTTGTTTGTGGATTTGCTCTGCAGGCTGTGGGACTGTAGTTTTCTTGCTTCTGTTGTCTGCCCTCCTCATGGGTAAGGCTGGTCTAGAGGCTTGTGCAGGCTTCCTGGTGGGAGGGACTGGTGTCTGTCCACTGGTAGGTGGAGCTGGGTCTTGGTCCTCTGGTGGGCAGGGCCATGTCTGGGGCGTGTCTAGAGGTAGCTCTGGGCTCAGAAGGTCTTTAGGTAGTCTGCTGATGGATGTAGCTGCATCCCAGTCCAGTTTGTTGTTTGGCCTGAAGCATCCTGGCAGTGGAGCCTACAGATTTCTGGGTGGGGCCAGATTTTGGTACTAATGACCCAAAGAAGATGTCAGCCTCCAGGAGAGTTCATGCAGATGAATACTCCCAGATATGTCCACCACTGGTGTCTATGTCCCCAGAGTGACCCACAGTCACCCACCCCCTGCCTCTCCAGGAGACCCTCCAAGACCAGAAGAAGTTAGGTCTGGCCAAGGCTCCTATTAAATTACTGCTTTTGCCCTTGGTGTTGGTGCGTGTGAGATTTTGTGTGCACCCTTAAAGAGTGAAGTCTCTATTTCTCCCAATCCTGTGGAGCTCCCACAATCAAGCCCCACTGGCCTTCAAATAGAAGTGCTCTGAGGGCTCCTCTTCCTGGTGCCGGACCCCCGGGCTGGGGGACCTGAAGTGGGGCTCAGAGCTCTCACTCCTATGGGAAAACCTCTCTCATATAGTTATTCTCCAGTTTGTGGATCTTTAACCCTGGTGGCGAGGGGTATGGGATTTGATCATATCATGAGTCCATCCCTCCTACCAGCCTCACTGTGGTTCCTTCTTTATGTCTTTAGTTGTAGACAGTCTGTTCTGGTAGGTTTCAGACTTTTCCAGTGATGGTTGCTCTGCAGATTGTTGTGATTTAAAAAAGAAATATTTACTTATTTATGGGTACATCAGGTCTTAGTTCAGCACACAGGATCTTTCACTGAGGCATGTGGGCTCTTTGTTGCGGCCCACGGGCTTCTCTCTAGTGTGGAGCAGGGGCTCCGTGGTTGCGGTGCATGGCCTCTCTAGTTGTAGTGCATGGGCTCAGTAGTTGTGGTGCACGGACTTAGTTGTCCTGCAACATGTGGGGTCCTAGTACCCCGACCAGGGATCAAACCTGTGTTCTCTGCATTGGAAGGTGAATTTTTAACCACTGGACTGGACCACCAGAGAAGTCCCAGATTGTTGTGATTTGGGTGTGCTTGTGAGAGGAGGTGAGCTTAGGGTCCTTCTACTCTGCCATCTTGGCCACTCTTTTCTACATTTTTTTTTGCTTTTTAAAATACATTGATTATTTTCTAGGGAGATCAAGGTGTAGATAGGGCTTCTTTCCTTTTGGAGGCTCTAGGGGAGAATCCCATCCCAAGTTAACTAGTAATAGTGCCTCAATTTATTTTATCAATTTTATTATATAGAAACATAATGAGGATAAAAAAATAATAGGATTGAGGACGATTGTTACCCGCTTTGAGGTGATAGATTGGTGGCAAATGGTATTGTAAAATTAGATGTAGATTATTGAGGTCATAGTTTTTGTTTCGAGGTGTTGGGTTTCCTAGTAGTTATTATGTTACCAAAATATGAATAAATGGATGAAAGAAAATAAGTGGCACATGTATAGACCAATTATAGGTAAGTATGAATCAAGGATCATGAGTAATCCAATTTTGTGTATTTGCAGTTTAAGAAAAAAGATTAAAGTCAAACCAACAAAAAGCTAGTATTCTAGATTATACAAGGGACAGAGATTATGTGTAATTTATTAACTAATTCAGTTTAAATTTACTTTCTTTTGACAGCAATCAGGTAATTCAGATTTTTTGAGAAAATCAGACCTCAATAGTTAACCTGATGGCACACAGTCAATCTCGTCAGCTGTTTTTTGGATCAGAAAATATGCCGGCTGTAACTACATTTAACAATAGCTTGCTTAGTTCAGCCCTGTTTCGACATTTATGCCATCATAGAGTTTTCTAGAGGTGAACACTGCCTGGGTCTTGACAAGACCATTGCCCCACCAGGCACCTCTGAGCTGCATGTAATTCTCAAGCTTTCCTGGCTGGATCTCACTCCAAAGTCTGTGACTGACACACTAAGCTCCCTCCCCCTACACTTGCCTGACTAAGTCCTTTGTATCCTGTCATTTTCAACTTAGATGTCACCTGGGAAAACTTCCCCAGCCTCCTTACCAACTGCCTCTGCCTGGACTAAATTTATCTCTATGTGCTCCAATGTCTATATTGTAGAATCTAGAAGATTAAATGTTTGCAAGAATTTTTCTCCATTAGGCTATGAGCTCTGGATGGGCAAAAATCTATGCTTTATTCATTTTTGTATCTCCTTATTTGACACTGTATCAGATATTTGTGTTTTCTTCATTTATATATGCATTTCTTTGTATGCAACTTATGAGTCAAGTAAAAAAAACCTCTTGCTTAGTATACTATTGTACCACTATATTTTGCAACTTAAAAAAATTCACAGTTATGTTTGTTGGATAAATGTTATTATGTTTCAGCAGCTGACTGCCAAACCCACCTTAGTCAGAGACACACATGCTATAGGTATGGCTACTATTTTATCTGACAGCAAAGCTACCCATGTTACTGGAAAGGATCTCATTTCCAATCAAACATAATGAACACTTAAGGAAGTGCTGCACTTGAAAGCAAACATTGCTTCATGGAGCTTATGTCAACCCACTGACCATATGTAAATACTCACATACACACCTCATGCCTCTATTGTCAGTGAGTTGGCTTTTGCTTTATATTTCCAGAACTATACTTTAGAATTGCTTCAAGATATTAGTTTGCAACAAAATACACCCCATGGCTATTTTAGCTAATAATCAGTTAAAAACAACCAAAACTCCCAGAGGGAATAGCTACACCATGAGAAGTGAATGGTGTTGGAATTCAACTCTCTTCTGTATTGGCATAGAATATGAATGATGGCGGTGTAAGAAACCTAGCAAGTCTAGAACACTCTTTTAAAAAGTTCTCGAGCCTATTTTCCCTATTCTCTCAATACATAATTTGTTTTCTGCTAATAAATATACCTTGGAGATATAGTGTGGTTAGTGGGAAGGGAATGGGATTTAAATTGAGACAGAAGAGACTTTAAATCCTGGCTTTAGCTTCTACTCGATCAAGTTACTTACCCTTTATGAGGCTCAGTTTCCCTATCTGTAAAAATGGAGATAAGGGATTGTGAGGTTACAGAATAATGCACTTGATGCACTAGACATAGAATTCATGCTCAACAACAGTTAGTTGCTTTTATTACTAGACACAGTAGGAGGAGAAAACAATTACCTAAATCTTTGCATTAAATTTTTTTTTTCTTTATTGGATGGGCTTTGGTTTTAAGGCTGTGTGTACATCTCATTTCACAATGAGTATTTGTGAGGATTGATGAACTCTTGTTTGACCATTATTCTCAAGTAGTGAAAATAGCCTTTGTGTGACATGAGTGCTTTCTGATTTCCTCTGAGTAACAGCTGGGGTTCAAAACTGTTCTGATTGTAAGCAGTGTGCTCATTTTGTATAGAAGCTTACATAACCAGTAAAAACAAGGTGATTTGAGAGTAAAGACAGTCTCCTCAATACCTTGAATGTACAGGTTGTCAAGTGAAAGAAAACCTGTTCGTTTTATTCAGAATTAGGCCCATCAAGACACTGTACACAGTGAACAATTCTAGATTTAAGCTACATTTTTTGCACTGCTTTAGATATATGTCTTTGTTTCTGAAGCTAGTAGTGAAACTTCTGATCTGTGCTCCCTGTGCACGTGCTAGGGGCAGTGCTGGAAAGCAGACTGGATTGGCATGTGCCCTACGCTGGCCCAGGACAAGTATTTGTTTCTTTATGCAGGTCTGTAGCTCTTTCCCCAAGGCTAGAATCTCCAACACCAAATAATCCTTTAGGTTTTGTTTAGCTCCGATATAATCACTTCAAATATGTAGGGTTTTTTTTTTTAACTTTCTTCCTGATTCTGAATGAGGATTTAGTTAAATGCCTGTTTAAGAATTGATGAGTAATTTAAAGGATTTAGGAGAACATTCTGTGCTATTATATGCAAATACATGCCATGCATGGTTCCCTATGTCATTAACCTGGCAGTCATTTCATGCATGACTCCCCATCTTATTAAGCTAGCAGTATGGAATATTTGATTTACTAAACTGGTATGGACTACTTAGTGTGCTAATATAGGAATATAACTTTTAAATTTCTTTGGAATAACTATCTTTGATTCTTGAAGACAATAACATTATTTTGACAGTTGTGCTCAGTTTCAAAAAGTCTATTTTAGGAAGCTTCTTATAACCGTTGGAAAGGTACCTGTGCGATTTGAATGAACCATACAATAATTGAAAATGAAAACCATCATTGCAATAAGAACCCTTAGAATTCTGTAGCAAGTGATTCGACAACATAGGTAAAGAAATTTGGTAGAAGCATTTGCTTCTAGACAGGATGTTAAACAGTCTGTGGTTGCCTGAGAGTCTGCCACTAGGTTCCCAGTTACCATGATTCTCTAAAAACTCTTTTTATAGCCAAGCCTCCCCTGGCTTTCCAGGCTTTCGTTGCCATAGTAGCATTCGTTGGCCAAGGGATTTACAGGAAAAAAAAAAAAAAAAAAAAACAGGAAGGGGGAGGAGGGCTGCATATTTGTAAAGTTGGTGCAGTGCCAAATGTAGCAGGAATTACAAATGCAAGATACTAGATTCTTCCTTTAGTGTCCATTTCAGCTGGCGCCTAATGTCACCCACATAATCACAAACCACTCTGTCATCATTCAGACCAGCTGCATGAAATGAGACAAAGGGAAATTTAGCAGCAACGAAGGGAATGGTAATTTAAAAGGTTTTTAAATGATGTTTTCTATGTTCCTCAATCAATAATATTTTAAAGCCTTTAATTTTTTTTCCCCTACAATAGGATTTCCTTGCTATTGCTGGCTTGACTGATGACATATTAGCACTAAGTTGGCCAAAAAAATGTCAGAGACTAGAAAGGAGGTCAAATAGATAAATCCAAACAGGAGTAGAAAGGAAATATTTATAGTAATTTTTATTTCTGCTAGATTTTATTGCCTTTAAATTATATAGGTAAATTTGCCTTCACTCTTTGCCTAAGGTGTAATTTTTGAACCTCAACTGTTCAATGTTTATCAGATATGCCTTTCAATAAATGCTTCCAGATTTGTGATACGTTCATCGTTTCTTCAGTCGTGACACGTATTTCAGAGTCCACAGGCAACAGGGAAAAAATGTTCATGGAGGAAGAAAACCAAGTGAATAATCCAGGGAAGCTGGTGAACTGTGACATGTGTAGGACTCGTGTGAGCCATGAATATGTAAGGGGACCAGTTAGGCTGGAGTGGGAGTGGGGGGATGTTAGGTGGGGAATTTGTCCAAGAGAGAAGAAATATACAATGTGTTTGCTTGCAGCGATTCTAGGATTTTGGCAGGTACACTAGGATATACAAATGGATGAAGTAATCTCTTAAAACTGAAATAGATTATTGGTAGATGGTTGGAAATAGAGAAATCAGCTATGAGAGGACCATCAACGTTTGGCTGAGTCTTTTCTTAGTTAAAAACATTTCTTCTTTATGAACTCTTCATCCCCAATTCTAAATGATGCTTGCATATAATGATAGATAATTACATGACTGAGATAGAATAGAGATCCCAGACATGCACTCACCATTATCTGGGAAACTGGTAAACCGCAGAGGTGGCGTTATGAATCAGTGGGGAAAGAAAAGACGGTTCAGTGATCAGCTTGAGAACAATCTGATTATCTACATGGGAAAAAAAGATTCATATGTCACATCATAAGAAAAAAATAAGATTGACTAAACACTGAAATTTGAATAAAGGAATCTAAATCTTTAAGAAAAATAAAGGAGACTTTATTTTTCTTAAAGAACTTTATTATTTAAAGTTCTTACTACTTTAATGGAGGTCAGCATTCTTTTTTTTTTTTATTGCGGTACGCGGGTAGACTCTCACTGTTGTGGCCTCTCCCGTTGCGGAGCACAGGCTCCGGATGCGCAGCCTCAGTGGCCATGGCTCACGGGCCCAGCCGCTCCACGGCACGTGGGATCTTCCCGGACCGGGGCACGAACCCGTGTCCCCTGCATCGGCAGGCGGACTCTCAACCACTGCGCCACCAGGGAAGCCCGAGGTCAGCATTCTTTAAACAAGCCATGAAAGTACAAATTTTAAGGGAGCAATACAGGGTTTGACCAAAAAAAATTTAAAAATAAACACAGTGAGAACACAAGTTAAGTCTAGGAGAAGATATTTTCAATGCAATAGTTGACTGAGGATTGTTTGGCAGAATAAATAAAGCACCCCTCTAAGTTAACAAGAAAAAGATTTTTTAAAAAACCTCAATAGACAAAAATGGCTAAACAATATGAACAGGTCACTCACAGAGGAAGAACCTGAACTGCTAACAAACATACCAAGAGAATCAAACTCTTTAGTAGAGAAATGCAATGGAAGACAAAAATCATAAAAGATGTATAAATCTCAGATCAGCAAAAATTTAAAGTCTGACAAGGCCAAGTATTGGTTTAGAATTGGGGAGAACAATTCTGGTGGGAGTTTAAAATTGTATCAGGACTTGGGGAAACAATTTGGCAAAGTTTAAAATGTGACTTCTGTAGGACTGAGCAATTCTATATTTAGGTGTACACAGGTGCATACAAAATATTGCAGCATTCATTACACTGGAAATAAATATATTTTGGCATTTTCTTCTTGTGTGATACTATATGCCTATTAAAAATGAATAAAATAGATAAAAGTTTTAATAGATGAGGAGAAAGAGTTGAGTGGGAAAAGTAAGTTTTAGTATCAGATATAAAATATTATATTTATGATAGCATAAATGTGCTATTATGTTAATATAAAATGAGCTATTTATGAATACTTGACCATATAATAAAAGCACAAAAACATGGATAGAAAGAATACACTCCTGGGCTTCCCTGGTGGCACAGTGGTTGAGAGTCCTCCTGCCGATGCAGGGGACACGGGTTCGTGCCCCGGTCCAGGAAGATCCCACATGCCGTGGAGCGGCTGGGCCCGTGAGCCGTGGCCGCTGAGCCTGCACATCCGGAGCCTGTGCTCCGCAACGGGAGAGGCCACAGCAGTGAGAGGCCCGCGCACCGCAAAAAAAAAAAAAAAAAAAAAAAAAATTTTTGACACTCCCACCATTAAGAGGTGAGGCATTTGTATTTTCCCCTTGAATCTCAGCTTACTCTAGTGATTTTCTTGTAACAAATAGAACACGGTGGAAATGATGCTATGACTTTTGAAGCTAGGTCGGAAACAATCATACAGCTTCCACTTGGCTTGTTTTGGATGCTCTCTCTAGGGCGATGGTTCCCTACCAGAGGTGATCTCACTCCCCTCCTCCCTCTCTAGGGAACAGTGGTAGTGGCTGGAGATATTTTTGGTTGTCAAAACTGAGAGGGTGCTACTACTGCCATCTAGTGGGTAGAGGACAGAGATGCTGCTAAACATCTTAATGCATTGGGCAGCCCTCACAACAAAGAATCATCCAGCCCAAAATGTCAGTAGTATCAAGGTTGAGAAACCCTGCTCTAAGGGAAGCCAGCTGCCATGTAACAAGTCTGATTACTTTGAGACTGCCATGCTGGAGAATCCACTTGTTGATACCTCAGTCAAGTCCCATAAGAGATCTCAACTGAGAGCCAAAATCAACTTTCAGCTACATGAGTAAACTGTCTTGGATATTTAGTCCAGTTGAGTTTTCAGATCACTGTAACCTCAGCCAAGTGAGAAATGCTCAGCCAGGTCCTTCCAGGATTCCTAACTTACAAAATTATGAGCAGAATAGAAAGTTGGTTTAATCCACTAAAGATTGGGGTAACTGGTTAAACAGCAATAGTAAGAACTAATCATTGCTTAAATCCATTCATAGATTAGAGGTTACAAGATAAATATAATTCTATCATACTTTCTTCATTTATTAATCATCATATTTCTATAAAGAGAAAGTTTGTGTGATTATTTGATTACTATAAAATACAGTTGATATAACAAAGTCAGTATGAATGCTTGACTTTACAACCGAGTAAAACTGCAAATCATACATACATACATGTATAAAATAAAAGAGAGGGATACAATCTTGAAGGCAAGGAAGGGGGGTTGATAAATTATTTCAAAGGAGAATAGTTAGATTGACATCTGACTGCTCAACTGTCACAATGGAAGGCAGATATCAATGGATGATAGTTTCAATTTGCTGAAGGGAGGTAACTGCTGTACTAGAATTCTATACTCAGTGAAAATATTCTTCAAGAATAAATGTGAAATAATGACCACATTCAGATGAATTATCACAATAAAAAATTAAAAGTATAGCAGCAAAAAGGCTATGAGATCACTGTTATTTTGGTTTTCTTTCTAGTCAAATAAAAAGATAATTATTCCCAGCTTCTCTGACGTCTAGGTGGAACCAGGTGACTGAATTATGGCCAACAGGAAGAAGACACAAATGATGTACTAATTCTAGGCTTAGCCATAACATGTCTTGTGGGACCTTCCAAACTCCCTTTTTCTTCTGTAAGACTGGAAGCAAAGGACTAAATCTGAGTCAAATTTCTAAGAAATTTCTCAGGATTCTTGCCAAACCCACATCAGACTATAGCATGATAAAAATGTACATTTTTAACTGATATGCTTCTGAAATTTTGCGTATTGTTTGATAAAAAAGCAAATATTAATTTCCCAGATTAATATAGGCATTGATAGTAGGTGAGGACCATTAGTAAAAACTGGAAAGATGGAAATTTGTTTTTGTTTAGTGACAATCTACTTGGTAAACTGTTACCTGGAATAATTTGAGGGGCAAAGTTCATAACTTGTGAAAAAGAAGCCCTTGGGGATGTTACTGATTAAAAAAAATCCTTAGTGTGTGTTGGTTGTTATCGGTAGTTTTGATAAGGTGTTACAATAACTAATAAGCTTAAGAAAGAATTGGCAGGTTTTGAAAACATCAGTAAGAAGTATCCTAAAAAGTCCAGAAATTCAGGTTCAAGAGGGTTGGAAAAGCTGTTTCTAAATATTAAGAATATGAGTTTGGATTTTAAAATGCCAAAAGAAAAAAAAAGCCTAATCAAAATTCTTATTATATAAAGTAATTTGGAGCACAGATCGGTTTAATATAAGGTCTTTCCAACTTTACCTTCCAAATGGCCCCATGGTCACCATAATTCTTTTAAGAATGGAAGTCCTGGGGTTTAGGAAACAAAGTGAATCAGGCTCAACACAACTTTGAGTGGTTACGGATATATGAAACTGACTGGAAGCAAGTAGAACTAAGTTTTTGAAAAAATTGTATTGCTGAGGATATCAGTCATGAGCCTTGATCCAAAAGGCTTTTGACATTTTTGGACTCAAAACTACATTTGCCACATTTGCATAAGTGAAAAAAATGGACAGCTCCTAAGAGGGCATATTTTCCAACATCCGTTTCAAATAAGTCAAGCAAGATAGCTTAAAATGAAGAACCTTGTGGAGGGAAAGACAAAGGTCATAATGGATAGTGGACAAAGGTTTCCTATCCAGAAAGCAGACACTGGTCTAATCATGGAAATTCCCAACTCCAGGATGGTAAACCTTCGTAAGTCTGATTCTGTAGGATTCCTGCATTGCCATGGACTACTGATTCCATTGTTTCCTTTACTAAGTGATAACTTTTGCAATTATCCTGTCCTTGTCATACCGTATAGTATCAATATATTGAGTCTATGGAGGGAGAGGCAGCTAACTCTATCCTTTCAGGTCACAGGTTCCAGGAACAAGACAGTCTATGTCACAGCCTGATAGAGTAGACTGTATATAACCCAGATCACGAAAAATACTTAATCATCAATGTCCTCCTTGAGTGTGGAGGTTGAGAGTGGCACTTTCTGTACAGTTCTGCGATAGACATATTTCCTGATTTTACAGATGAGAAAACTGATTTAATAAGTACCTTGTAGTTAGTTTTTCAAAAACTTTCTTCCACCACACATAATCACAGAGTATTATAGTTGAATTATGGAAAAATTTAAGAATAGATATGTTGATGCAATTTGATATCAATATATATTAAGTTAGTTTAAAAAAAATAACTGGTGAGAAATTGAATTTAATTATCACTAAGAAAGTTGGAGTTTTCTCTTTTCAGCCTTTTGTGCCACCACTAGACTATTGTCAATGAGTCACCATAAGCCAAGCAAAGTAGACTGCAGGTGTTGATAATGATCACTTATAAATTTTCACACTGTTCCAGAGCTGTGCTTTGTTACTTATTCCAGATTTAGCTATTTTTATTTTAATTGGTACTTTTTGGAATTTGGTATCTAACCAGCTGGCATGGTCCAGCAGGTGAGGGAGAGAAATAGCACTTTTGTAATGGTAAAAGTGAAAGCAGGGCTTTCCTGGTGGCGCAGTGGTTAAAAATCCATCTGCCAATGCAGGGGACATGGGTACTAGCCCTGGTCCAGGAAGATCCCACATGCCGTGGAGCAACTAAGCCTTTGTGCCACAACTACTGAGCCTGCGCTCTAGAGCCTGTGAGCCACAGCTACTGAGCCCGCGTGCCACAACTACCGAAGCCCACGTGCCTAGAGCCTGTGCTCCACAAGAGAAGCCACCACAATGAGAAGCCCACACACCACGCGCAGCAAAGAAAACCCAACACAGCCATAAATTAATAAATTAATTAAAGCAAATTGAATGTCTGTGTCTATCAATGATACTTGAAATAAGCTACTGCTTCTCTGTTGACTCATGTATTCATAAGATAATGTCTGAGAGTATTGTGTTCTGAGAGGACATGTACTTTTACCACACAAAGAAATATTGAAAAACACCCATGAAATAGCATTAGGAGCAAAAAAGAAACCCTAATATAGATTGATACTTGTTGATTTTGATATTTTATCTATCATTAATGAATTTAACACTTATTGGTAAAATCAATAAAAGAATGCTTGAGACATAAATGACAACATAGAGGAAATATACTAATTTTCTAGTCATTGAGGAAATTGTATCTCCCCCCACAACTATACCCAAGCTCTTAATACAGATTATATGCCTAAAATGAGGATAATGTTTTACATAAGAACTTGATTCATGGATCTTGCAGATAATAGATACTCCATACATATTCATTGATGATGTAGAATCTTTAATTTATAAGTAGCTAATTTGTTATATTTTGTGTATGGTACACACATATGTATGCTATATTGTACAATGCATTTTTAGGTCATTTTAGCCATGAATTTCAAGAGTTCTGCTTCTCAGTTTTTTTCATTTTTCTGTTGGGTATACTAGAGTATTTGTATTCCCTGATTTGTTAGTTTACTGCAACATTTTGACATGTTGATGCAGGTGAGTTTTTATGCCTCATTCCTTACCCAATCAGTAGCAATCATACGATTTTTAAATTTTTAAAATTATTATTTCTAAAAATCTATTTATTTTATTTATTTATTTATTTGGCTGCATTGGGTCTTAGTTGCGGCACATGGGATATTTGTTGAGGCACATGGGATATTTGTTGAGGCATGTGGGATCTTTTGTTGCAGTGCACAGGCTTCTCTCTAGTTGTGGCATGCGGGTTTTCTCTCTCTAGTTGTGGCGCACAGGCTCCAGAGTGCGTGGGCCCTGTAGTTTGTGGCACGCGGGCTCTCTAGTTGAGGTGTCCAGGCTCAGTAATTGTGGCATGCGGGCTTAGTTGCCCCACGGCATGTGGGATCTTAGTTTCCCAACCAGGGATCGAACCCACATCCCCTGCATTGGAAGGCAGATTCTTTACCACTGGACCACCAGGGAAGTCTCCATATGATTTTTTTTAAACCAGCAGCTTTCACAAATTCAAGGAGGTAATCTTCCCAGTCAAAAAGAGCTTTATACTCTTTTTGTTTATTATTATTTAGAAATTGTGTTGAAAGGTTATTCTCATTAAGGTACTTCGTTGCTATTAGGGTTAGAAGCTTGGGCCCTTTCTGCTGACTGCCTATTATGAACTGATTATTTGTGTCCCCCCAAATTCATACGTTGAAATCTAATCTCCAGTGTGGAGGATTCATATTTAGCAATTTCATATGTTGGAGGTGAGACCTTTGGGAGATAAAAGTCATGATGGTGGATCTGTGAAACTTGGGATTAGCAAAAGAGACCCCAGAGAGCTCTCTAGCCTTCTTTCTGCCAACTGAGGATACAATGAGAAGTCAGCAGTCTGCACCTGAGAAGAGGGCTCTCATAGTAACCTGACACTAATTGCTGGCACTATAATTTCAGACTTGCAGCCTCCAAAATGGTGAGAAATAAATTTCTGTTTTTTATAAGATACCCAGTCTATGGTGTTTTGCTATAGCAGCCTGAGCTAAGACACTACCTTTTACTAGGTAATATAGTCAAGGAGAGAATTGCTATGTAGAATTAAGGGAAACAAGCCAGAGTTGAATAAATGAAGATCAGAATTTGAGATGGTGCAGAGAGAAAATTAGAGAAATATGTGTAAACATCTCTCTCTCTTTCTCTCTCTTTTATTTTTTCTCTCTCTATGTAGGTATGTATAGTTAGATAGATTGATAGATGATAGATATTTAGACATACAAAGACACAAACATATATATGATTTATATATAACAGTGAATACTAAATTTAATATACATTATTGATGGCTACGTATACCTAGTGCTGCAAGTTGAATTGTGTCTCCCCAAAAGATATGTTGATGCCCTAACCTCCAGTACTTGTGAATGTAGCCTTATTTAGAAATAGGGTCTTCCTAGATATAATCAAGTGAAAATGAAGTCACTAAGGTGGGCCCATAATCCAGTATGACTGGTGTCCTTATATGAGGAGGAAAGAGACACAGAGAGGAGAATACCATTGTGACAGTGGATTGAAGTGCGGTAGCTGCAAGCCAAGGCATGCTGGATGCAGGCAAATTACCAGAAGCTAGAAAGAGGCCAGGAAGGATTCTTCCCCACAGGTTTCAGAAGAAGTATGGCCGTACAGACACCTTGATATTGGACTTCTATCCTCCAGAACTATGAGACAATAAATTTCTATTGTTTTAAACCACACAGTTTGTGGTAATTTGTTACAGGAGTCCTAGGAAGTTGGTACACTTACATATCAAATATCTGAAAAAGAAAACTAAGTTTTTACAGTTGTTTGCTTAAAAGTGTGAAACATCACAGTTTGATAATGCCCTTTGTTACAAACATATCAAAGATGGGTAAAATATCAAATAAAAGAATCAGAAGGATGTGGCCTTTCTTAAATACAAAGGCAACATCCTTTTAGGCCAGAAATAGAAAAGAAACGTAAAGTTGTGAGGAGGGCAAATGATATGGCCTTCCTGACTTTAGATACTGAGTAAGCAAAAGTTTCCAGGGCCTAAAGTACACCTTCAAGAAGGAGAACCACAGTGAGATTTCCTGCTTGAAGTCTACAGCTGGCTACAGCTCCTGGCGAGATACAGGATACATACCCAGCAGCCTCATGACCAGAAGATGAGCAAAGCCTCAAAAGACACTAAGCTGAGAAGATGAGTTTTACTGGAATTTCAAAGGGCCAACCATATTTATGAGACGCAAAAATCTTGAATAAAATACTGTTAAATTTAAATAATTGCATCATAACTAATTATGGTATTTTCCAGGAATACAAAGATAGTTCAAATTCAAAAAATCTATTACTCCAAAAGACTATATTAACAAATCAAGAAGAAAATAAACCATATAATGATAAATGATAAAAACTCCTTTAACAAATTCCAAACTCACTCTTGATAAAAATTCACAAGAAGAGTATACATAGAAAAGAATTTCCCTAACCTGATGAAAATCAACTGTCAAAAACCTATGAGGAAATGGTGAGAATTTCCATAAAGTCAGGAACAAAAAAAGGATGCCTACTTTTGTGGTTTCTATTTAACAGTAAAATGTAAGTAATGGTAAATGCAGTGTTCAAAAATAATTACAGCAAGAAAAAAAGAAAAGAAATTAGAGAAAAAAATAATAATTACAAAGTAAGAGGTTAAATTCTCCTCATTTATCAGTTATATGATTATCTAAATTGAGGATTCAATGGAATCTGTAGACAAATTACAAGAACTGACAAACATGCAAAAATCAATATCATTCCTAATAATACACTAATTATAATTAACAAAAAATCAATCAATAAAAAGATCTTATTTAAAGTAGACAAAGTTATTTGGTATAAGACTGATAGAGAACACTTATTAAAGATCATAAAGAAGACCTGAATGAATGGAAAGTTATATTCATATGTTCATTTTTAGGAAGGCTTAGGTGATAAACCCCAAATTAAACTCTAAATCTAATACAATTTCAATAATAATATTTTTAGGGGTTTCCATGGAATTTGAAAACTACATGTTCAAAAGCCCATGGCCAAGAATAACTAAGACAATGTAAAGAACTGGGAAGGTAGACTTGGCCTACTAGATATCAGAATTTTAATAAATGAATAAAAAAGATATTGGCATAGGGTAAACAAATAGAATAATGCAATATAAAGATCCTAGAAGTTGATGCATTCATATATGACAATAATAGATGAGATATGTGACATTACAAGTGAATGGGGAAAAGGATGGTGAAGGGTAGCAGTCTATGCCACCCCAAAATATGCCACTTTGGCATAAGGATTATTAAGAAGCAGATATAAGAAAAGCTTTCTGCCCTCCCCCCATTTGCTTAAAAGCAGGACATAAATGGGGAGGAGATCAAGATGATGAAGTAGGAGAATGCAGAGCTCACGTCTCTCCACAAACACATCAAAAATACATCTTCATGTGGAGCACTTTTCACTGAAAACAAACTGGAGATTGACAGAAAAACTCATATACAGCCAAGACTGTAAGAAAAATCCACACAGACTCAGGTAGGAAGGGAAGAGAAGTAAGAGGACCAAAATAAAATAAGAAACAAAAAAGGAAAAGTAACATGATATCACAGAGATACAAAACGTCATAAGAATACTACAAACAGTTATGTGCTAAAAAATTGGACAACCAGAAGAAATAGAAAAATTTATAGAAACATACAATCTTTAGAACATGAATCAGGAAGAAATAGACAATCTGAACAGATGGATCACTTATAGTTAAGTTGAATTTGTAATACAAAAATACTTCCAGCAAACAAAAGTCCAGTATTGGACAGCTTTATAGGGAAATTCTATCAAACATATAAAGAATAGCTAATATCTGTCCTCAAACTATTCCAAAAAATTGAAGAGGAGGGAACACTCTCAAATTCATTCTACAAGGCCGCCATTACCCTGAGATAAAAAGAGGCAAAGACCCTAGAAAAAAGAAATATCTCTAATAAATATAGATGCAAAAATCTTCAACAAATTTTAGCAAACTGAATCCAACAATGTATAAAAATGATCATGCATCATGTTCAACTGGGATTTATTCCAGGGATACAAGATGGTTCAATAACCACAAATCAATCAGTGTGATGCACCATATTAACAAAATGAAGGATAAGAATCACATGATCATCTCAATAGTTGCAGAAAAAGCATTTGACAAAATTTGTCATCCTCTCATAATAAAAACTCTCATCAAAGGTGGTATAGAGGGACATATCTCAACATAATAAAGACTTATCATCATACTCAATGGTGAAAAGCTGAAAGCTTTAACTCTAAAATCAGGAACAAGACAAGGATGACCACTCATGCCACTTCTATTTAACATAGTATTGGAAGTCTTATTGACAGAAATCAGAGAAGAAAAGATATAAAAGTCATTCAAATTGGAAAGGAAGGAGTAAAACTGTCACTGTTTGCAGATGACATGGCACTATATAAAAAATCTTAAAGATGCCACCAAAAACTATTAAGAATAAATGAATTCAGTAAAGTTGCAGGATACAAGATAATATACATAGATCTGCTGCTTTTCTGATTCATTACTGATAATGAACTATAAAAAAGAGAAAGCAAGAAAATAATCCTGTTTAAAATAGCATCAAAACAAATAAAATACCTAAGAATAAACTTAACCTAGGAGGTGAAAAATGTATATTCTGAAATCTATAAAACATTGATGAAGGAAATTGAAGATGATACAAAGAAATGATAAGCTATCCCATGTTCATGGATTGGAAGAATTAATATTACTAAAATGGCCACACTACCCAAAGCAATCTCCAGATTTAATCCAATTCCTATCAAAATGCAATAATATATATAATTAATACTCTATATTAGTATGTAGTTATATATATATACCTATATATATCTATACCATAGGAAAATTTTTATACCTGTCACCGGCAAAGATGAAAAAATCTGACAATAACAAGTGTTAGACAGAAATTTTCAGATACTCCTCGTAAGAATGTTAAATAGTTCAAAATCTTTAGAGATTAGTTCAGTAATACACAGTAAATTTGATGTATCTTATAACACAGAATTTTCATTTCTGGGTGTGCACCATGGAGAAACTCTCGTATGAATTAATGAAACGTACAAGAATGATCATTGCAGTTTAATTGATAATGGCAAAACATAGAAGCAAGTAAAATGTACGTCAATTGAAAAACAAATATACATTGTGTATTCATCTAACAGAATAATATACAGATTTTAAGATAAATAAGCAAGGTGTATGTGTGTGTGTGTGTGTGTGTGTGTGTGTGTCAACATGAATACATCTTTTTACAGATCAAGTTAAAAATGAATTATAAATAGAATGTGAAGTTATATACTACTTATGAAAATTTTATAATCCTTCAATGTAGCGCATGATAAAAACAAACGTGTGGGTATTACAAGATAAAATGTATAGAGTAAAAGTTAGATATTTTTAAAGGATCATTAATTCACCTTTAGATAGCATGTCTTCGTGGAATTTAAAATATATATGAGCTGACCCTTTAGACTTACCATTTATCAGTAAGGAAATAAAATCTTATTAATTAAATGAGACAAATTAAGGAAGAACATGCATATGATGAAAGGTAGAAATCTATAAATATTTCAAGCTAATTCTTCCAGATTCTCTCTAATGAGACTATGTTAGAATTGCTAACAAGACAGAATACACATTTTGTGTTTCTTTTCAATTCCTCTACCCACCATCAGCAGAGAGGCTAATTAACATTGAAATGACCAAAAGTCAAGAACCCGAGGGAATAAGAGAGACCCAAAAAATTCCTAGGTAATTTACAAACTAGATAATCAACTCAAAACTAATCAGAATTTAACTTTAATAAATACTGGTTCACACAATGAAATTACATCAAATATGTAAAACTGCTCTAGGGTTGTTCTTTTGAATCAATTTGGCCTCTTTGAGTGGCAGATATCCCCACCACTGTCATTATCAGTACAGGAACAGGAACATAGTGGGACATACAGTGTCAGGAACATACAGTGAACATACAGGAACATACAGTGGGACAGGAACATAGCTGTTATTTTTCTATCTTTTAGCTTTTCTATACAATAAATATATACTGAACTTGTTTCTATGATTTTAATTTGGGCACTTGTTGTAGAGCACAATAACTACACTAATACAGGTGTTGTATGTGTGTTTGACATCTTCTCTTTAGAATCCTAGAAGTCCACTTATTTAAAAAAATGTTTCTCATGAACTAAAAAAATAGCAAACTAAGCTGTCAACTCTTTTTCTTCATTATCTTCTCCAATTATTTCATTAAGAAACTTTGGAATGAACCATTTTAACCACTAAACATTATAAACAGGGTTTTCTGTAGGAAGTAATAAAAAATTTCACTAAAGTCAATGAACTGTTATTACTGCCAAACTTCAAAGCTATCTTCCTGCATATAGGTGTATATTTCTCAGGAGAGAATGAATTTATATTAAGGTAAATTATGAATTATATTTACAAGGGAGCAGCTCACATATGGTTACAGATTTATGCCTGGTAATTATGGAGCACTTGACAATTATTCTTTCACATTTATTGTGTCATTGGGTTCTTAAAATAATTCTGCAAGGACACAAAATGCAGTATTTCTCATTTAACAGATGAGAAAATTGAGGTCTATGTGACTTGACAAGATCATCTGGCTAGTAGGTAGAGACTATTCAAATTTAGGTCTTCTGATTCTAAATGTAAGGCTTCTTTTATTTGCTTGGATGCCCTACTTTATTAGAGGAAGCACAAACAGAAATCTTGGCATTGTATACCCATCTTTTAAAAACGTCTTTGATAGATCTCACCACCATATTCAGGAAAGAAGAATTGGAGTAAGTATTACTGTACTCCAGAGTTCAAGAGGAAGTGAGATAATGCGTGTGGAAAGATCTAGAACATAGTAGAAATTCAATAAATATGTGGAAGGCGCTACACATTTCATTGCTTTACCAGTTCAGTGGGATGTTCCAAGCTATTTACTTTCGATTCATCCTGGTGGAGGGCAAGGCTTTCCCAAGTGCCCCCCACTTCCCACAGGGTATCCAAGTCATTACCTTCTACCCAGAGGCTCTATAAGAGTCCTAGGCTACTGGGTATGAATTTGTTGATATTGGGATGAAGTATAGACTGGGAACCTCGATGGAGTCTCAAGGAACAGATAAGCATCAGGCCAAATTTCGTGATCGTCAACAACAGGCTGACTTCTGTGTTCAGATAGCCCTGACTTCTGCCTTTCCCACAGGAGCTGGGGGCAGGGAGTCCTTGCTCTGACTTTCTTATTCCCACCCTCCCTGCATGATTCCTAACTCTACTCTTCTTCTCCTGACCATGGCATCTTTTGATTTAGCCTGGACTGGTGAATTTTGAACATGATAACAACTAATAATGGCTAACGTTTGTTGCTGTGTGGCAGGTGTTACTCTAAGCAATTTATGCATATAATCTCACTGGTTCAGCAGCCCTATTTTGCATATGAGGAAACTGAGGTACATAGAGGTTAAATTACTTGCCTGAAATTATTCAGTTTTCAAAGATGGCAATTGAACTCAAGGTGTCTGGCTCAAAAGTCTGCACTCATAATCACTTGGCTGTGCTCCTTTCAGTAATACAGCTTCATAGGAGACCATGGTGAGTCCTTGAAGTCTAGCTGTTCCAAGTGGTGGTGGCGGGTGGTAAGGAGATGTTTAAAACATGCTTTCGGGTTAAAATGAAGGAATCTAACAGTGCAGAATGGGAGAGAGCACACCAGTTAATATCTCTACATAGTATGTTCCCACAAATGGGTATCTGCATTAAACATAATAGACCATATAGAGAATGAGCTCTCATATTACATGTGATGTCTCTTTTATCAAACAGGTAAATGTATTTTTTTCATATTATAATTTTAAGAGTCTTGTATTGAAACCACATGCATGTGAATTTTCCATCTTGCACTATTTGAACAACAGGTCTCAAATTCAGTGTCGAATCAACTAACAAAGTTTAGAGAAATAGTCACATCTTGATTTATTTAATTTGAATACTATATATTAGCTTCTGTGAGTGCTCAGCTCCAGAGTACAGCTTTTTTTTCCCTCTCTTTTATATGATATCCCAAAAGCCATGTAAGAATACTGATGTTTATTTTTTTGGAGGCTAAATATTCAATTAACTCTGGTTCTTTCTGTTAAATATTTTTCAGTTGTTCAAATGTTAACTTGCAATTATGTGTGTAGCTGAGACGTTCTTTCAGAGCTAAATTCTGAATTCTCAGTTGAATTTTATATTATACTCATGTGATTGGCTGTGAATTTAAATGTGTCCTAGAGATAGCACATAAATCAATTTGGTAATAGTCTATTGCTTTGGGGATAATTGCATTACTGTTTTGGTGTCAAGAGTTGCCCTGATGAACAAGAGCCATCTTGTTAGTCATCTATATATTTCAAGCGTTAGTCAATGAATGACACAGTGAGGGGTGTAAATTAGAAATGGATGAGTTGGTTGCACCAAATTAGAATTCCTCATTTACTACTCTGGCATATAAGATAGTATTACATAATTCGGAGTCACTCCTCAGAGCACTTGTATTTGCCACTTTTGCTTACCACTTTTATTCCTTTAAAAGTTTATTGAATATTGATTTTTCAAAGAGGAAACTATAGCATACCCCTTGAAGTCATTTTTATGTATTATTTGTTTTTTCAAGTCTTCCTCCTTGTTGATATTTTAAGATTGTTTCTTCTTTTCTCCCATCCCAAGTTTACTCATTCATCTTTAGGCAAGGGACCCTTAGCAATTATACTTCAGATAGTAAGGATGAACAAGTTTTTCATTGTACCCTTGAATAACCACAATTTGAAATTTTGAAGAATTTTTCTTGGTCACGTGTGGCTCTCTCTGATTACATAATTATTTCTTAATCATTTCATGCTTCTTTTTACTGATTCTACCAAGCACTTTTATAGCTTGTTAAACTGGATCATAACTTACGTTTCAAAAACGTCTGTGAATGTTGATTTACTTATTGAGTGTTATTTTATTTTTCTTCCAATCTCATAATCTGAAACTTCTATGGCCACAACATGGAAGTCACTGCTTTTTCAGGAGCTCTGCTTTGCTGGACACTTTTATTCCAACTGTACCAACAAAATGGAAGCTCTGTGCAGTGCTTGACATAGTGTTAATTGTATACGAAGAGTCTCGTCTGGCCTTGTCTGATTGATGTGGCCGAGGCCGTATTTCTGAGCAGTAAATGCAAGGAACTAGAGAATTTGAGTTCTGTGTCCAAATTAGGGAGGAGACGCTCAATGTGGGAATGTCGCCACACACAGAAAGACTATTCCAAAGTGATTGATTGGCAGTCATGAAAATGCTTAATTTATACCAAGAGATGCTGTAGAGTAAAATGTGTAATTATAACTATTACTTATTCTCCTCCTATTTAATCAAACTGAATATGTGATAATCATAAGTTATTAAATCTAAATTTGAAAGCAACTTGTCATTTGAATAACATGTTCTCATTGGCTTATAAAGTATGGCTTGATTAATAAAATAAAGTAATGCTCATATTTTTGAGTCAGCCTCCAAATAATAAAGATATTATAGTATGAAGCATAATATGAAAGATATTATGTTTCTCATAAAAGATGAATCTGATACTAACACTTTCTAATAATTTGGGTTTACTGGAAAAACTGTAGTCTTGTTGGAAGATAAATATCATGATGATATGTTGAATGACTACCAAGATATTGATTAAAAACAATAATGATGTAATATTAATTCTTATCTAAACTTTAGGCCATTTATTTCAACATAGGTTTAGTCCCTGGAGGTTTATTAACATTTAATGCACTTTAAACTTTGTTCAATATTCACCTTGAACTCACAGTTCATAAACAAGTACATAGTCAAAAAGTAACAAGATGAATCTGATGTCTACATATTACTTTAGAAATCGTCACATGAATGAGAACCACTACTGAAGGTTTCTGTATATTGAATGAAACAAATTCCCTTCCATCTTGGGAGAGTTATGTCATACTGGGACATTTAATATAGTGTATTTGAGGCAGGACTGGAGGCAGCTCCATGAAAGAAACAATTGTGGCTAAATCCCCAAAGGATGGACTGATGTCCTAATGGGTCTTCTTTATATCTCCAATTGCAGCAATTCTTTGGGTGAAAAGAACAACACACAAAGCGATAAGAAGGAAAACTTGAAGTACTTATGTTTCTAAAAACATCATTTAATAAATTATGAGGGCTAAAAGGAAGTCAAGCCACTGAGTGGAGAAGCGCGGGTTTATTCCCCAGATAACCCTTAAGAGATGGGGAGGAGAGGAAGCCGAGCGTGAACTGTGAATAAAATATTTACAAAACAAACCCCAACAGGCAGTAATAATTGAATATTTTATATTTTGACTTATTCAACTTTTATGATTTAATTTTTTTCTTCATTGAGTTTAATTAAGCTTTCCCCAGGGTCACAAGCCTTGAAAACTTTGAAAAAATAAAGCTATTTTTTTACCAGGCAGGTTTTCACAGCCCTCTTTCAACTGAAGTATGGATTTTGTCAAAATCTTTTTCCAAGGGCTGCTGTTCAGCACTTTTAAGATGTCTGCTGCTCCGTTAAAAAATCCTATTAGTTTGGCAAAGACAGTGCCTTCTGGGGCAGAAATGTTTCTCTGAAATTTTCTGCACTGTGCCGATATTTTTTATCAAATATGAATAACGTCTTCAATATCTAGATATGGGAAACATAATATTCTTGTAAATATTTTCCACTGTAAGGTAACTAAATGTATGTGCTTAATATAGGAAATGTATTGCAGAACTATAATTCAAATATATAATACAAATATACGTTTTCAAATAATTCAAACTATTTTCCCTCATTTATTTATTCCAATTATTGATTACTTCATTCATCTGTTTATTCATTCATTCAAATGCAACCTGCCATGTGCCACTTAGGAGAGGCAAGGAGATACAGACAAAGAAATAGCCAAAAAGAAAAAGAAGAAAGAGGAGAGGCGGGAAAAGGGGAGGAAGGGGAAGGAGAAGAAGTTGTTGAAAGTTTCCTACATCTTTCTCTATAGAGTGGAGTTAACTCCTTCCTACGTTTCCTGTAATGGAATGGCTGTGTGTACAGGTGACTGATCCGTTACTGACTCTAGATTGGATCTGGAATAGATAGGGAGAATTAGAATGAAAGGACAAGAGTCTCCAACCCTTTCATTCCCCCCAGAATCCAAATATCTAGGCCTAGAAATTCAGTGACTAGATAAGGCACCCTTACTACTGGAAAGAAATATAATTATGATGGGATATAGAAGAGTTTGTAAAGAGAGAAACTTGTGATTCTAGATAAAATAGGTCACACTTACATCATCTGTATAATATACTATAATAGTTTATTTAGAGCAAAGTGTATGGATCAAAAAGAGATGATTGGAAAATCAGTAGTCAAGGGTTTACTTTATTTTCTTGTTAGGAAACATCACCTCCATCAAGAACAATATCTTCCCTGTCACCTTGGTGCTGCCCTAAATTTTTTTTAAAAAAAATAAGGTGATCTCCACATTGATATTAATGATATTTGTGAGTTTTATTATCAGCAGACAGGGAGATCAAATCTGGCTTATAAAAAATAAGTCACAGAGGACCTAATACAAATGAGTTGGCTGTGATGAGCAACCTGAATGTGATAATTCTGCCAGTTACATACCCTTCAGGCATTTCTTTATGCACCAAAACATCAAAGAATGAAAAATTCAGCTGATTTGATTTCTTTTAATTGAGTTGACTGAGTATCTTTTTTTCCCCTTTATAACTTTTGTAAGAAGCCCAAGACTTATTTACTGGAGTCAAAAGTATTAAATATACAGGACTAGAATCCAGTTTTCTGGTAATTTAAAATAACTATTTGACTATTTATTAAAAGATCTCCAATGTTTTTTAAAAAAATATTTACTCAAGTAATAGTTGCTGACTGGGAGCTCTGTGTAGGGCAGTATGCCACTTACTAAGGATACCACAGCAATGGGAGGATGAGTTATCCATACGCATTCACATATTTGACTAAATAATTCCAATTTTGTCTATTTTTGTTATTGTACAGGCCTAGTCCAAAGTATATTTATTTTTGATGAATGCTGATGTTTTTTCCTGATTTAATAAGAGAAATGACAGAAGTAGCATTGGCAGGAATAGATGATAATCTTTGTCAGTTATCAATCAAAAACTGTCTATCTTATATATAATATATATATACACACACACATATATTCAAGTATATACAGACATGTATATATATATATGTACATTTTATATATAAAATATACATATCTACACAAAACATTTGTAAAACTATCATCACTTTTTTACCACCAGTAGTCCTGGCAGGAAATGTTAAATGTTTACGGCAAACTACTTATTTTATTCTCCTTTATTTGGGTGAAATGTTTACAGATAGATCCATTCTCTCAACCCTCCCCCATTCATAAATGTCTTTTCATTAAAAAGAAAGAATTAACTGTATAAAGAACATACACAAGTTAATCTCCAAAGTAGTTCCTTGGGAAAAGGTGAGTTTTAGCACATTGACATCGTCATAAGAATTATCTCAAGAGGTTAATCTTTTACACACACCAGGATTACACATATATACCAGAAAGACTTGTATGTGAATATACATATATTTTCTACAAGCATTCCCTATCGTTCTGACACTCTTGACAATATCCTGTAACTTCCTCATTGGACTCTGAAGATAAAGTACTATAAATCGAGCAACAGAGAGAGACTTGAGACTTGATTTCTCTTTTTTCTCTTGTGAGACAGCCAGCTCTCTCTATGGAAGCTGTTCTAAGGTCTTGTACTATAGCTCTGTTGAAAAATTGCCCTGGCTCGCCAAATATCTTAATGACTTTTCTCTCAGCAGTTGGTAATGGTGAAATGTTATTCTAGTAACCATAATGTCTCTCATAAAACAATTGCATACAATATGTACTGTACTTCTGTTTTAGTGAGCTCTTCTGTCAGAATAGCAGTGCCAGTAACCATTTAGCATTTCATAGCAAACTGCTTACTAGTCCTTCAAGTGTAGTATTGCAGAAAGAGTGAAGAAATGCGTGATTAAAAACGTTCACTGAGAGTGGATCATTTAACGCAACCTGATGCTGCAGAATAAACCAGCCTTCACATATGTAGGCGCTCAAATGACAGTTCTATGTGGTCATTTAATTTTACGATCTCAGTTGTCGCATATATTGCTCACATAAATATAGTGTTCTCCTGCAGGGAGGTCTGCTGGGTGTTATATAATCAGTGAGACCTCAATGGGTTCAAATGGACATCTTTTATAATTATTGCTATAAAATTTCTTGACAATGCATTTTGTTGTCCAATGGCTAAAGAAAATGATTTTCCAAAAGAATGGGTTTCAACAAAGAGGGTAACAGAGCCTGGGAATTTGTTCCTATGTTCACTTGTATTTAAATTACCTTAGTTACGCTCACCTATTGGAGGCCTTCTTGCTCTTTGGAATAAGGTCTTAGACTGTGGCTTCTAGTTAGAGGCAGGCCAGGTTTGAACTGTTTTCTATTTCATGAGGCAATATAAAAATATCTAGAGGGAAGGATTAATTTGCTGTTCAGTGCAATTAAAATCTATTTAAAGGGAATTTTTTCATGAACTTGGAAAGATAAGGAAAGGGTAGAGAAAAGAGTTCCCTAAACTCAGAAATAGTTTGGAGAATAGACTTAGAAAAATGTTTCCACTGGTACTATGCATTGCTTGAAGGATTCTCTCGCTTTTTTTTAAACTTCTTCAGGGTCGTATATTTGACATTATGAAGAAATGAATGTGGTAGATTTTTTCTACAGTGTATCAGGATATTTTGATGATCTCTTGGGTTTTATATTTCCTCTAGGATAATAAGTTGTAATTATTATTGTTGCCTTGTATGACAAGTGTTTACTGGCACACTATTGGATTTGGGCATTTGTTTCTTGTGGTTGTCCTGTAACTACTACAGCAAACTTACTGCTTATATGTCTGTCCAGAAAGGCAATGAAATGTTTTCTATTTATTGTGGAAAAGGAAATGAATTGCTTAATAGGTTTTTTTTTAGTTTAAGTATTTTAAATGTTCAAATATTCATGAGTAGTCACACATGCTGAATTAGAAGGAAAGGAGGTAAGCTATGAGCCATGGTTTCACCCTTGTGGAGAAAGCAGAAGTGCAGAGAGTGGCACAGGTGGAGAGAGCACATCCTGAGGACACTCAGGCTCTGGGTTTACGTGTCCATAGGTCAGCTCTGTGACCACCTAGAGGGGTCATTAGTCCTTTGCCACTACTGCTTTCAGTGCTGGTCTGGCGGCATCACTAAAATTGGGAAAGAGATGAGCTCTCTCCATCCTGAGATTTGGGCATGGCCCCACCTCCACATGCAGAGGTGGGTATGTAACATAAGCTAAACCAAACAGGAAATTACTTTCCTCTCATCAGAGAGATTGGTTCAGAAAGGACACGTGACCTAGTTTAGTTATGGAAATCCTAGTCCAGTAGATTTCAGAACTTTTATAGGAACCACTGGAAAGAAAACAAACAAACTAACTAAAAAACAAACAAACAGAAAACAGCAACAAGGCTGCTCTGGAAGCTGACCTTGCCGTTGGGAGGGAGGGCGCTCTGTTGCTTCCATCTCACCAGCCAGTGGGGCCTGAGACTGAAGTTTCTGCATGGAAGAGAACAGTGAAAACCTGGGACAATGAGATACCAGATCTTGGATCATCATCTGAACTCTTCAAAGATAAGCTTCACCCAAACTAAACCTATCCTAAAAGGTTTGTTTTGTTTTGTTTTTTTTGCGGTACGCAGGCCTCTCACTGTTGTGGCCTCTCCCGTTGCGGAGCACAGGCTCCGGACGCGCAGGCTCAGCGGCCATGGCTCACGGGCCCAGCCACTCCGCGGCATGTGGGATCTTCCCGGACCGGGGCACGAACCCGTGTGCCCTGCATCGGCAGGCGGACTCTCAACCACTGCGCCACCAGGGAAGCCCTCCTAGAAGGTTTTAACTACAGTAAGTTGAGTTGAGTTTTCCAAAACTTACTATTGAGACAGTGCTAAGTAATCCACGTGTTCCTTACCTTAATTTTCTTATGAAAGCAAGGTTGAGAGCAAGACCAGGAGGGGGAGAGTTGGAAAGTGTAAATTCCAGAGAAAGCGCGGTAATTTAAGGAACTGCAAAGACTTACAGGGTGGCTTGAATTTAGAAAAACAGGCATAACAAGGGACGTGGTTTGGGAGAGGAGATACTTAAAGAGTCTAGAATAGCACAAGCCTCTAAAAAGATCCTCGTGCTTACAGCATCCTCAAGAAACGCATGAATGAATGGTGATTAATAGTGAGTTTTCTAACCAGACACTATCTAATAGGGGCCAATTCTCACCATTATTTTTCATGTCCAACATGCTGGTTGTAAGTAGCACAGAAAAGTGCTTTATACCAAATCTTAGAAACATATTTTGTCAATGATTAATGCCAAAAGCTTCTGCCTCATCAACAATTATCCAAATCATTAATTTCCCTGATTTGACAAAAGAATAAGCTGTAAATCAGATATTTAACTAAAGCATGTTCTTTATTTTTTCCATAAGAGAAATCTCCTACTATGAACACATCTAAGATTTCCCTTTGCTTATAGATCACTTCAGTAAAGATTACATTAATCTCTTCCTATTCTCTCTTTTTTGGGCCTCTCACTGCTGTGGCCTCTCCCGCTGCGGAGCGCAGGCTCAGCGGCCATGGCTCACGGGCCCAGCCGCTCCGCGGCACGTGGGATCTTCCCGGACCGGGGCACGAACCCGTGTCCCCTGCATCGGCAGGCGGACTCTCAACCACTGCGCCACCAGGGAAGCCCTCTAATATCTCTTTTAACTGCTTTAAATATTGAAGATTAGGTTTTGTATGATTAATTATAGAATTTTATACTCCTTTATATTTAAGAATAAAATTAATTAAACCTTTTTTTTTCATTTCTCTAAGGAAAAAATAATCCTCTTCTGGTACATATCCTTCAACTGATTTTTATGTAGGTTGATAGTCCTCCTACGCATCTGCAAAATTGGCTTAGACTGATTTCCTGCAGAAACAGACCTGAGACAAGGATTTGAGTGAAAGTAATTGGTTTGGCAAATGATCCACGAAAACATTGGTGGGAAAGTAGGGAAGTGAGTCAGTGTGGGGAAGAAAGCCACTAAAGGTGCATTAATGAGCAGATTGCTGTATTGTCAACTGAAGTTCCGTCCTGATGAGGACCTCTGAGGGACTGTGCAATTCATCCCTGAAAGTTGTCCTACCAGAGGTATAGAAAGCTGGGGTGTGTATCCTTCAGCTCTCATCCATCATTTGTTGAAGGCTGTTCCTTTGGGGGATTAATTCTCCAGCACTTCCAGCAGCCTTCTCCGTGTTGTGACTGCATACGGTGCCTCAGCAGTGGCTCAGGGCTTTGGGTTCTTGCTTAAGAAGCTGTACGAGAAGAGTAACAGCCAAGAGGAATGGGCAGCACAAGGCAGGGCTGCTCTGAGCCACCCCTTCTACCCTTCAGATTCACTCGCACCGCTTTAATTTCACTGTGTTTGGTCAGTGATTATTTAAGATGATGGCCAGTTGTTCAAAAATAAAATAACCTTAAAAATTATAGAAAGTGAAGAGAAAAGGGGCTGTTGCAGTTGGGCTCTAGGTCATCATTTGTAAACTATATTCTTTTTTAAAAAAATTTTATTGAAGTATAGTTGATTTATAATGTTGTGTTTAATTTCTGCTGTACAGCAAATGACTCAGTTGTACATATATATATTCTTTTTCATATTCTTTTCCATTATGGTTTATCACAGGATGTTGAATATAGTTCCCTGTGCTATACAGTAGGACCTGGTTGTTTATCCATCCCATGTAGAATAGTTTGCGTCTGCTAATCCCAAACTCCCAGTCCTTCTCTCCCCCAACCCCCTCCCCATTGGCAACCACAAGTCTGTTCTCTATATCTGTAAGTCTGTTTTTTGTTATTTTGGTTTTTTTTTTTTGCGGTACGCGGGCCTCTCACTGCTGTGGCCTCTCCCGCTGCGGAGCACAGGCTCTGGACGCGCAGGCCCGGTGGCCATGGCTCACGGGCCCAGCCGCTCCGTGGCATGTGGAATCCTCCTGGACCGGGGCACGAACCCGTGTCCCCTGCATCGGCAGGCGGCCTCCCAACCACTGTGCCACCAGGGAATCCCTACAGGCTTTTTAATGATGACTATTCTGACTGGTATGAGGTGGTCCTTCACTGTAGTTTTGATTTGCATTTCTCTAATAATTAGCAGTGATGAGTATCTTTTCATGTGCCTATTGGCCATCTGCTCCCTCCTCTACAATCCACCCCATCTTTATTCCCCTCACTCTCAGCCAGCACTTCTGCTGGTCCAGGTTGCCTACCCAGTAAGCCAGGCTTTCATCCCTTAGGGGTCTACTGGTTACTTTCCCATGGTAGGCCATAATTACCATAATTGTTGATTTATAATTACCACCAGGCACTGGAACACTAAAAGCTATGTCAGTGAATCCTCTGAATCCTAAACATGTGCCTTCTTGTCCCGTTTATGCAACACCAAACTATTTCCTCATTATATTCAGGGTCAATTACCCTGCTAGGACAACAATATTTTCTTTGCCTGCTCTCTACCAGAATGAGGAGCCTAAAATGACCAGGTAGAGGTGTAACTTTATATTTAGTGGAACACTTACTGCATCTCCTGGCAAAAACCTCCCCACTCTGGGAACCAGGACTTCTAATCTAGAAGTACCTGAAATTTTCGTGACTTTACCCAAGATGGTCACTGGGCGTGATGGTGAGAAGGGCTACCAGTACTTCCACCCTTTAGTTCTCAGATCACTGTATACTATCTGAGACACAACATTATATAATGGCCATTTGTTGGAAGTATACCCACATTTTAAAAACTAGTGTCCCAACCTTGCAGACGCTTCAGCTGAGACTTTAAGACAGTATGGTGATGTGGTATAGGATTGAATCAATGAGTCCTGTGGTCATTTGCCCATTCCCTCACCCTCTATCCAAGGCTATCTCATTGGGATCTCACGCTGATCTCACAAGATCAGTTACTCTGGACTCTCAGACATGATGCTAGGAGGTGAGGGCAGGCAAACCCATAGCCAGAACAAACCTCTGTCCTAGTAAGGATGAAACACTGTTTCCTCCTGAGGGGAAAGCATCCAGCGTCATCAGTTTGTTGCCCAGTGGCTGCTTGGTCTCTTCAGAGATGATATTATATTGGTGGGTACTTAGTGTTCTGTGTAGATCACTGTTGTTTGCAGGTCAGACATTCAGCAACAGCGGTAGCTACATCTGTCTTGGTAAAAGGAAGCCCAGGATGTGGAACCTGATGCACAGCCTCCTTTCTTGTCACCACGGCCCCTCTGTTCTTGAGCCCACTGAATAAGCACGAGGGTTACCAAGGACCAAGTGTGGCTCATGTCTACTATGCAACTCTTTCTACCTTCCTGTTTGTTTGTTTTTAAGATTTTTTTTTGATGTGGACCATTTTTAAAGTCTTTATTGAATTTGTTACAATATTGCTTCTGTTTTATGTTTTGGTTTTTTGGCTGTGAAGCATGTGGCATCTTAGCTCCCCAACCAGGGATCAAACCCACACCCCCTGCATTGGAAGGAGAGGTCTTAACCACTGGACCACCAGGGAAGTCCCTCTTCCTGGTTTTTAAGTGCTTCCTTTGTTGTGGATACTCTCTGAGACAAAAAGATCTGCAGACTTTGTGCCCAGTCCAGTAAGTTCTACCACATGCTTCTTTCCCAGACCCCTTGACCTCCGGTATACTCACATCTCCATCTCTCTAGGTCCCTGCCCAAGAAATCAAGCCATTTGCCACTTCCCAGGAATATATACGTATAAATACTCATGTCAGGCCACTTTCTTCTTCCCAAAAGAGTTACTTATCAAGCGTATTGCTAGAGGATTTTCCCTCACCACTGCGCGTTAGGCCCACGCATGTGTGTGCGGCTGTAGTTGACAGATAACCACATTTAGCTTTTACGAATATTTTGAGCTTCTCTGGTTCTCTGGTCTCACATAGCAAATCTTTCCTAATATGCCCAGCTCTGATCTCTCGGACCCTTTCCTCAATATTAAGTCGAGGCATAACTGGTACCTTCACCTCATTTACAGTAGATTACCATCTTTTCAAACTTCAAGGAGACATCCTAGCGGTGGATTTGGACCAACTGCAGGTATCTTTGCCTGGAGATGAAATCCTGAGTCAAAAACGAGTGCTTCCATAGCAATGAACTCAAGTAAATCAGTACCCAGAAGCCTTAGGGTCCTCGCTCCCTGGTACAGAGTCCTCAGTATCTATTCCTAGACTATTTCTTCTGATTGCTCTCATGACAAATCAACCCATTCTGGCAGCTCTTTCAGTGAATAATATATCTCTTCCCACAGCAAGTAAGCATAGTACTTTCCCACTCAGGCCATGCTGTGACTTAAGCTCAGTGACTCTACCACCGTCCTTCTGAAAATGTACCATTCCTGTAGACCCCCTGCTCTCTAACAGAGCCTGGGAAACACAATTACTTCAGGAGCTGTGGGGCAGCAGCCAGAGCCGCGAGCTCTCCTCAGGGTCACACGGAAACCTCTTACCATCTCTCTCGGCTCCCAGAGTGCTGCCTCGCTGCCTGCAGCATGACAGACCTCCAGTGGGGTGCACCGAGGCAACCTTCTTTCTTCCTACCATCCTGGCATTCTCCCAACCTTCCTCTGGCCCCTCTTAAGGCAGATCCATACCTGAGCTCAAGTTTGCAAGGAGGGGAATATGTAGGCCTAGAGAAGAGAGGGAGCAGGACCAAGATTGGGCAGCTTGGCCCTCATCTCCAAGTGAGTTACAGAGACTCGGCCTTCCCTTCTCCCACTAAGGGAGCCAGTCCTGTTGGGTGGCACTGCAGTGCCCCCAAGACCTGGTTCCCCATCCTACGGGAAAGGAACAGAGGGAGTGGGCATGGACAGAGTCCCTGCTACGTCTGTGCCAGAGCAACATGTGCCACACCACAGTCTCCCTGTGGTCTCTCTTGCATGAGGCCAATTTTGTATAATAAAATTGTATTTATATTCATAGAAACCATGTTCTATTATGAAGTTAATTTTTTTTTATTTTGTAAGTTTATGTTGTCACTCTTGTTTTCTATTAAGTAAAACATATTTTTAAAGGAAAACTTTATACTTGGGTACTTTTAATGGTAAATTTTTCCTGCTTTATGAACAAGGGGGCCCACGTTTTCATTTTGCACTGATCCCTGCAAATTATGAGTGTACTTCTTCATAAAATTCAAAGAACCAGAGAGGGAGGAAGGAAAGGAGGTGGGAAAGAGAGTGAGAGAGAGAGAGAGAAAGCTCAACATTAATGCCTAACATAATTGTAAACATACTCATCACATATAAAGATGGTTTTGTTTTTGTTTTGGTTTTTGTTTATAAAGATGTTTTGTGACACATATGAAACAAGTTGATTGCAACATCAGAGTTAATTATTGCTAATAACAATGGTCATCACTTTGTGGCTTTTGAGATTGATTCTGTTAAATATCAAAGGTGGTCTGTGTGTTCATCCATTTGTATTCAACTGAGGTTTGATTTGTATGTCATTTATCTGACACATTTATTAATTACTTAACTTTCCAGAGGTTGGAATCAAATATATTGGCCTTGGAAGCAATTGAAACAAAGGGTTCGCTAACCATAGAAAATATGCGTTATGTTCTGAATTACACTGAGAGCTATCAAGAAAAGCTTTATTTATGCAAGAATATAGTTGGAAGAAAAGTGAAAGTCAATTGCCCTTTTTGTTTTTAATGGAAACAAGTCAAGTATAATCAATTACACTTGGAGATTTTGTAAAGGTGATTCTTTCTGTTGGTATTAATAATAGGTGTACCGGGGCTTCCCTGGTGGCGCAGTGGTTAAGAATCCGCCTGCCAATGTAGGGGACACAGGTTCGAGCCCTGGTCTGGGAAGATCCCACATGCCACGGAGCAACTAAGCCCTTGCGCCACAACTACTGAGCCTGCGCTCTAGAGCCCGCGAGCCACAACTACTGAAGCCCATGTGCCTAGAGCCCGTGCTCCACAACAGGAGAAACCACCACAATGAGAAGCCCGTGCACCGCGATGAAGAGTAGCCCCTGCTCACCGCAACTAGAGAAAGCCCGTGCGCAGCAACGAAGACGCAACACAGCCAAAAATAAAATAAATAAATTTATATTAAAATAATAATAATAATAGGTGTACCACAGGAGAAGGACTGTCAGTCAGGGAGACAGAGAGTGGGGTGAACAAGCAGAAGGAGCCATGTGTGAGTTGCAGAGCGTATAAAAGGGCAGTGTGGATGTTCACTCTGCAACAATAGTCTAAGAGCGGGAGGGAAGGTGGTGGAGAGGGAGGCTAGTCAACAGCTCTTTAACATGTCAGTAAGTTAGAACCTGCTAGTTCCAACTCTGGTGAACAGGATAGAGTTTACTTTAAATCCCTGTGCTTCAAGTTACCTAAGCCAGGATTCATAAAACAAAGTCCTTTTTCTCTTTTTTCTCTTCCTATGATTCTCCCTCTCTGAATTTCTTTCATATTTCCTATTAAGTAGGAGAGCATGTCCTACTTGGTCTTCAACATATTTCAGTTTTCTTATTTCTTCTGCACAACTGGCTTCAGTTTTTCTTCTGAAACCCTTTACTTATGGTGGAATTTGATCTGTTTTCACCCCTGTTTTAGGACAATTTTTCTTCTACCATAGGTTCAAATGGTTGGGGAGCCTTCAAGTTAACTAACAACAGACAGATTAACAAGAGAAAAGATTAAAATGAGAAAAGTTTATTCATATGCCTATGAGTTACAACTGTAGTGGTTCCCAGAATGTCTAGACATAGGGGTTTCTATTCCAACTTGATAGGGGAAAGGAAGCTGGAAGAAAGGGCTTCACTGGGAAGAACAAATGAGTTTATGGGAGAAGATGAATGAGCTTTTAGGGAAATAAATGGAAGATGTGACAGTTTGTGATAGTGTTTATGCAGTGTATCCTCCTTGTATCAGTGGTCCCTCCCTTTCCTGACTGAGAAACTGCCCCAGGAAGGGAATTTATGGCGGCCCTACTCTCCAAAGCTTTTTGCCCTTTGTCAGATAAAGGAAGCTCCAAAAGGGCCTATTTTTGGATCTGTTGTATCTCAGATGTCTTCAGCTTGAAACAGTCTTCCCCTGTGCTGTCCTCAGTGCCCCGGAAGGAGCCTTCAGAAGGCCCCTCTGGGCCCCCCATGAAGCCCATTCTGTTGCTCCCGGTCCTGCTAGCGGCTCTGTAGATGGTTTAAGAAGGTTCAGCCCCAGCCCAGGTGGCCCAGACATCAACAGCATTTTGGACCACATCCTGGAATAGGTGAAGGAGATTGGAAACACCCTGGAGGAGAAGACCTGGGATGTTGTGGACTACATCAAACAGACCAACATTCCTGCCAAGGCCTGGCACTGGCTTTCAGGCATATTCCACAAAATAGAGGAGGGACTTAATACCACCTCTTGAACACCAGGAGGCCTGCCCTGCACCTCCTCAGCTGTGTCTAAGGAGGGGGCTCATAAAATTCCCCACACTTCTGCCCCTGTGCCGAGGACTTCTTATATGATGTCCCATACCACCACTATCACCCCCCGATAAAAATCGTATATTAAAAAAAACATAAAATAAGCTTCATACCAATTCTGAGGTCCTGTGTGGGTCCTCACAATACCAATGACAGTGAATGAGTCTAAGGCAGAAGGAGATTGGAGTAAACCATGACCAAGGATCCTGGTGACGTGAAGACGTGCCTATATGGAGTCCTCAGGTGTTGAAGGTAGCGGAATACGCCACCCCAAAATATGCCACTTTGGCTTATTAGTTATGTTGAGCTGTAGTGACTTGAAAAACAGCAAATACAAGGAGAAGATTTCTCTAAACTCTCCTTATCTGCCTAAAGACAGATCCTCCCACAGGAATTCAATTGTCATACACCCGCTCTTGAGGACTTTCATCAGCCAGGGGAGATTGACTCTTACCACAGGAAGTGGTAGTTAGGTAGAAGTCCACACCACACCCAGACAAACTTTGTCATGAACTATCACACCTCCCCCGTTCATCTTTCCTAAAAATTATTTACTCTCCCCCAGGAGACCCACAACCCTCCCTCTCCTTTCTCTATTAAGATGGTATTTAAGTCTGAATTCTAAGCTACCTCAGAGAGTTACTCATTTTTTCCCTGGGCGTCCCCCATGTATACATGAGGTTTACATGTTGATAAACTTCTGTTTGCTTCCCTCTTGTTAATCTGTTGTTTATTGTAGTAGTTTCAGCTAAGAACTCAGAATGGCAGAGGGAAAATTACTTTTCTTCCCCTACAATGTGTTTAGAGCAATAAAGTGAGAACTTAACTTGAATAGAGAGAAGTGTTTTAGAAAAACAGAACCAACTGATCAACCAAATACACAAACAAAGCAGGACTCTCCCCTGATGAGAGTAGTTGAATGAAGTGATTATGTGAGTCCCTGATAAACGTAGCTGAAGGATGAGCGATCATGTATGGGACAATCTTAGGGGAAGGGTGGTCTTAGATTGCCTTTATGTGGGTCATTCCTTCTGCTTCTCTTACATATCCATGGGACAGCATTGTCTGGATAAAATAGATAAATCTACCTTCATAGATTAAAAAAATAAAGTTCAGACCTACTGAATAATTTGTATCATTTTGCCCTTTCTTGTTCCAGTGTTAAAACAGGTGGCTTTTTTGGTAGGGGTTAATTACTATATATATATAAATGCTACAAATCAACCTTATAAATAGTGATTCTCCTTATTTGCCCCCAGTACTTACTAATTACGCAAGGTGAGAATTCAAGAATCGGAGCTATACTGATTTTCATACATCTTGAAGGAGAGTGATATTATGGGTTGAATTGTACCTCCCAAAAAGATACTTGAAGTCATAACACTTAGTACCTGTGAATGTGACTATTTGGCAATAGGGTCTTTGCAGATGTAATCAAGTTAAGATGAGGTAGTACTGGATGTGGGTGGGCCCTAATCCAATATGACTGGTGTCCTTATAAGAAGAAGAAAGAGCCACAAAGGAGATAGGGCCATGTGAAGATGGAAAAAGAGATTAGAGTTATGCTGTCACATGCTAAGGAATGCCTGGGACTATCAAAAGCTAGAAGAGGCAAGGAAGTATCTTCTCCTAGAGGCTTCAGAGAGAGTATAGCCCTTCCAACACTTTGATTTCAGACTTTTCTAGCCCCTGGAACTAGGAAAGTAAATTTCTGTTGTTTTAAGCCACCCAATTTGTGACATTTTGTTACAGTAGCCCTAGGAAATGAATGCAGGTGATAAAACAGTTGTCTTTCTTAGAGGGCTGTAGCTGTTACACCTGGCTGAAAAAGCCCTGCTTTCCAGAATCTGAGTTTCCCAATTTCTCTTTCCAAAACCCAGAGCTTCCCACAACTGAATGCACCGTTGATTATTTTATAGACCTGAGTGAGATGTATTTTAATTTAGATATGAGACTCCTGTTGTTCTTTCTCAACTGGTATAAAAAGTCAATTACGGGCTTCCCTGGTGGCGCAGTGGTTGGGAGTCCACCTGCCGATGCAGGGGACACGGGTTCGTGCCCCAGTCCGGGAAGATCCCACACACCGCGGAGCGGCTGGGCCCGTGAGCCATGGCCGCTGAGCCTGCGCGTCCGGAGCCTGTGCTCCGCGGCGGGAGAGGCCACAGCGGTGAGAGGCCCACGTACCGCAAAAAAAAAAAAAAAAAAAAAAAAAAGTCAATTACACTTTGTGTTCTAAATACTTCCCCAAAAGATGTCTGAGTAAAACCTAACGCAAGAAAGAATCGAAATGATGCACAATTCCAATTCATTTATTGATAGTTCAATTCCACTTTAAACCTATTAATACCACTCTAAACATTTATTTTTACCTTGGTTTTAGCAAAGTAATTATTGAAAGTATTTATTTTGGGGTTAAAATAATAATTAGAGGCAATGGGCTTTATTTTAAAACACTGTGCAGTGCTTAGTCCTTAGTAGGTGCTAAGGATGAAAGGCTACTGTTAAAGTAAAGGAATTTTTGAAGCAAAAAAATGAGATAAAACTGAAGTTTTGGCTATGTGTACATAAATGCAATGTATAGTCCGCAACAAAGAGTATCCTCCGCTCACCGCAACCAGAGAAAGCCCACGCGCAGCAACAAAGACCCAATGCAGCCAAAAATAAAATAAATAAATTTATTTTAAATATATATATATATATAGATTGATTGAATTGATGAGTGATCAGTAATACTAAAATATATAAGATGTATTGGGTGGGGATGGGGCCAGTGGTTAGGGTTAATTGGTTAAGGCTGGATTAAAGTTTAAGGTAGGAAATTAATTAGTAAACTTGTAAAACTAATTTAAAAACTAGATTTTTAATAGGACTGAAAAAAGCTAGCTTGTATTTAGATGTTTTTGTCTTATAAGGCATGTAGGATTCATTGCTCTTCATAGGCAAATGCATTAAAATCAATTACCTAAAAAGCAGTAGAGGAAGGTAGAATGAATATCTGACCAATTGGAAGGCTGCTGAAATAAGGGACTTATTTTTCATTCTTGTGACTTTTCACCAATTACTACGAAAGATTGCTTCAAAACTAACGATGAACAGTAGTGACAGCAACACCTAATTTACTACTAGAGACTGGGTACTCTACCAGGAACTTTATAACATTTCATTAATTTAAATCTCACTTACACAGTACAGTACGTATTATTCTCCCCATTTAACCTATAAAGAAACTGAGGTTCAGAGAGCTTAAGTACCAGTCCCAATGTTCTTACATTATAAACGACAGAGCTAGAATTCAAACTGTATTTCTAAGTAAAGTTATTGATTGAAATTTAACATACAAAAAAACCCTGCACAAATATAAATGTACGGCTCAATGAGTTTTCACAAAGTTGACATCCCTGTTCGTACATAATGTTACACTGAGAAAGCACCTTTTGTTTAACTTTTACCATGACCCAAATCCTTCAGTGTTTTATAGTGGCTGAGACTGCCTCTGTTCTTACTTATGTAAAAGAAAAATTACGCTGGACCAGTTAAGTAGGCAAGGGAAACTTTATTCAAGATTATGACAATAGAGGGGAGAAGTTGAACTCAACTCCGTTGAAACAAAAGGTAGGAGAGTTTTTAAGCACTGAGGGGAGCTAGTGGAAAGTATGAGAGTGTGTTGGGGGGAGGTTGGTTGATGTGATTAGGCCATCTGTGTTTGGTAATTGACACAATGAAATTAGGCTCCCACCCTCTCATAGTGACTGGGAGATCTGGGTGTTGCTTTTCTTGATTATGTTTTAAAGAGATGGCTCCCAGTTCCTTTCAAAAGACATTCCTGGGCTGTAGAAGATTCACATCTTAAACAGGCAGAGAAAGAATTTATAACTGCATGTTTCCTAAAGTAAATGCCCTAAGAAAAGGGAGGTCTAGGGCCTATAGTGAGGAAGAAACCGGAGTAAAATTTAGTCGCTGAGAGGAACATTCAGGCCATCTTGGTTGCCTACCGTTACTATTATTATCACATTTGTAGATGCATTTCCATCCTGAAGATGACCAAATTTAGGGGACAGCTTTGTACAATACCAGAAAGGAAACATAAAATGCAATCACTCTGGTTCTTCAGAGGGCTGGAATCTAGACCACAGTTATAAGAGTGATAGGGGATTTGCAGGACTTGGTCTTTGCAGTGAGGTTAAGGGAACATTGTTTGCCCAGTTCTATTTAGAGAATAAACTGTACAAATGGTCATGATGGAGCATAGATACTTGGGAGGTGATAATACGCATCAGGAAAAGAAAATCTTTAAAGTTGTTAAGGGTAGTATAAGGAGGTGCAACAACCTGAAACTAGACCATTAGGTTAGGCATTAAGAAAGTATTTTTAAATGTAAGGTTGATTAGATTTTGGAATAATGTGCTGGGAAAATGTTGCTAAGGTCCCATCACTAGGAATACTCAAGAGTAGATTAGATGAAATACAGATTGCTATTTATGGCCAAAATAACAAGGTCAAACCCACAATAATACAGAGGAGCAAACTGTGACCCCTGAGATGTTTTTCCCCTCTGTGATAAGATCCACTTGATTTTACAAAACAACAAAAACAAAACCATCATAATTTGTAATATTAAGTCTCAACTGAGGATTCCCACAACAAAAATTGCATTTCTCTTTAACCTGTTTTCCTTTAAGCTAGCTTTTAGAGGGTAGATGTTTGCATCAGTGAAGAGAATGAAAATAGTGCCCATTTTACATTATAAGGAATTAATTTGCAGCCCATGTGCTTATATTAACAAATTGTTATTTGGTTAGAAAATAGCCTGAGCGCTACTTTATATCCTTAATGGCCCTGTTTAACAACTCAGTATAGCTGTTTTTGCTTAATTTTCATGCTAATTTTAAGCTATTTCCGTTCTTTTCAGTTTTAACAGTATTTTAAATTTAACAGTGTATTGATGTTTGCATTTAATTTATATTTGATTTAGTTTAGTTTAATTTATTTGAAATGACTTGATTGTCACCTGATTGTTTTGCAAATAATGCAAAGGGAATTGGATGAAATTCCTATGCAGAAGATTGATTTTCTATTTAAATGAATGCCAGAGCAGGCTCTTTTTACTGGAATGTAAATTCTTTACAGTAAATCTGAACATCTCAGAGTACCATCTTTCTTGTCTAAACAGGGAAGATTCTATATATAGGGATTCATTGAAGATTTTTGTCAAGAATGTTGATTTGCCTTTCCATACCATCTCCTCTAAATCCTTCCTAATGGAATACATTTAGCCATTTAACCAATATTAAAGATGACTTCTGTGTGCCAGGAATTGTTCTAGGTGTTCCATCATATAGCAGTGAGCTGAACACCAATGTTCATACCTTTATGGAACTTAATCCCAGTGGGAGAGATGGACAATAAATAGAAAAATTAATATATAACATAGTTGCAGGAATGGGCAAGGATTGTTGAGAAAAATCAGGCAAAGTAAGGGAGTGGGTGGTTGCATTTTTAGGTAATTGTGGAGACCTCTCTGAGGAGGAGACATTTGAGCAGAAAGCTGCGTCTCTAAGAGAGTGATTAGGGATGCAGTGGGGTCACGACACTGGTTGGTATGTTCCAGAAATGAAAGTAGGTCCAGTGTTGTTGATGTCATGAACTAAAATGTTGCCTGCCATATCAGTTAACAAAGGATGTCACAGCCATCAAGCCACCACATTACAGCCACTCTGACAGTAAGCCCTGAGAGAACTCAGGATAGAAACAGGACGCCTGCCACCTAGCGGTCAACTGCTGCAGCCACCCCTCATGGTGCACCCTGAGGAGATTCAGGATGAGAAAACACAGGATGCTGGCTCCAGATAGTTCAGGTACACAACAAAGGAATGATTTCGGTGAGCCCCATATCTTGCATCTTCCCATACGTAGAAAAGTGCTAAATTCCTTAACTTGAGATATCTCGTTTTCTTTTATTCACAGTAATCGTTTTGATGTTCCAACTACCTAGTCTTTTGTAGCAAAAACTCCTATATATCCTGGCTTCCACCCTTGCCTTTTGGGAGCAGTCTTTCAGCATTATCTGATATGCTATGTCCCAGGCTTAAGTCCTCAGAATGTCTGCTGAATAAAACATAATTCTCAACTTTTAGGTTGTCCTTTCTTTTTCAGTCGACACTGTGAAGAGAACAGAAGAACCCATGGGAAGAGTCTGTGATTCCCAGTGTCTCCTTCCCAAGGGGGCTCTGTGGGTTGATGGACCAAATATGAATTAGACACAAATTCTGCTCAACATATTTAAAAGGACAGTTTCCTTTGTGTGAAAACCTTACTTCTTACTTAATTCTTTCCGGGGAACAATTCAAACTCTTCTAATCTATAGTATTTCAATTAAACTCCACTGATATCATTCATTCCACAAATATGTACAAGGACTTCCTACTACATTACAAGCACTGTTTGAGATCTTTATACAAAGTTTCTCTCAAAACCAGAGAATTCCTTCTTTGTAAGCAATTTTAATTCTATGCAATACAAATAGGGTTTAAATTAAACTTAATAAATATATAGATCTACCTAATGGGAAACTGTTGTGCATTTGTAACAGAATGCTGCTTAATTTCAATTGCCATTTGAAAAAAGTACCCTATATTTTTGTTTATCAATGCCTTCCAATTGCTTCAGACATGGCTAGACTTTACCATTTTTGCTTTTTAAAATAAATTCATCTCATCTGGATTAGTATAATTCCCTTCTGTCTAGCACTGCAAACATTTCAGTTATAAGTCTTTAATTAAGGCAGAATTATTACCTATTTTAAATGTTCATCTCCTATTACTTCTGCAAACACTGGCTTTGAGACTAGTGCTTTTCTATATTTAAAATGGGTGAATTTTGTGGGATATCAGGTCAGACTGAGTAAATTTTTAATGGTTGCATGCAGAAAAGATAGTGTATATATGTGGTTACCTGGCAAGACAGTCAGATATTTTACTGTAGAAACAAAGGAGAGAAAAAAAAGAAAACCTACTGAGCTTGGAGTGGGAGACCCAGGGTGTAGCTCTGGCTCTGCCACCAATGATATCCAATTTCTAGGTAAGCCTTTTAAACTTTTGGAACTTCAAATCACTCCCATGAAAAATAGATTCTACTCCTTCACAGGTATTTTTTTACGTTTTAACTGAAACCAGAGAAAGGTTGGTGTAGTAGTTAAGAGCATAGGCCTTGAAACTAGTCTAGATATAGTTTTAAATCCCAACTCTACTACTTATTGGTTTTGCATCCTTGGGGAAATAAATTAGCCTCTCGGAGTCTCAGTTGCCTTATCTACAAAATGGATCTCATAATATCTTTGTTCTGGTTAATGCACGTATTGCTGTATAGCAAATCAACCTAATGCTTAGTAGTGTAAAACGACAATCACTTCATTGTACTAGTTTGTGGTTTAGGAATTTAGGCAGAAATTAAGCTCCGTGATGACTAGGGCAATACCTATGGAAACTTGAATGGCTGAGGGTGGCTAGGGTGGCATGACATGGCATATATCTGGGGCCTTTGTTCTGGCCGTTCCCTGAGCTTCTTTGTTGTTCTTCATGTTACTTTTGCTGGGGGTGGACATCAGATGACTTCACTCAAATGTCTGGTGCTTGGGCTAGTACAGCTAGAACTGGGGCCTGGGCCACTCTCTCCGCGTGGCCTCTCCACATGGTTTGCTTGTGATTTCTTACAGCATGGCAGTCCCTAGGAGGTAGTCAGATTTATTCAGTGGTGACTGACTCACTCCAGAGGGAGCCTTTCATGAGGCTCTGGTAAAAGCTACAAGGCTTATTATGATTCCAGCCTTGGAAGTTTCCAGATGTCACTTCTACCACCTTCTGTTGTTCAAGCAAGTCTTCCAGGTCAGCCCAGACTCAAAGGGAGAAAATAGACTCTTCTTCTCAATGAAGTAATATCATAAGCATACACAGAGGGAAAGATTTGGTGGTGGCCATCTTGGAAATAAATTCTCACATTCTTCATAAAGTTATTATGATTATTGAAAGAGTTGACTTTTATGTAATATGTGACTCACTCAGTAAATGGTGGCTATAGCTATAGTAAAAGGTATTTTTAAAAGAATGTATTACTTGTAAGATGGCATTATTATTGTTAATGGAAAAAGGAAATACAATTACTTTATCCTCTCTTCCTTAAAATTTAAATCCATAAAAACATAATTTTCATTTTGTCCCATGGACAAGGTGATTATTTCCACATCTTAAACCAGGTGAAACAGTAATCATTGTAGTTTCCCTCCTTATATAAGAAGTCTGAGGCCTAGGGACTTCCTAATAAGGCTCAGTGGTTAAGAATCCGCCTGCCAATGCAGGGGACACGGGTTCGAGCCCTGGTCTGTGAAGATCCCACATGCCGCGGAGCAACTAAGCCTGTGCACCACTACTACTGAGCCTGAGTGCCACAACTACTGAAACCCGCATGCCTAGAGCCAGTGCTCTGCAACAAGAGAAGCCACCGCAATAAGAAGCCCATGCACCGCAATGAAGAGTAGCCCCCACTCGCCACAACGAGAGAAAGCCAGCATGCAGCAACGAAGACCCAACACAGCCAAAAATAAATAAATAAATTAATTAATTAATTTAAAAAAAGAAAGAAGTCTGAGGCCTAGAAAGACAGAACTAATTTCCCAAGTCAGAGGCAAATTGTGGTAATAACTGATGTTTTCCTACTACCTTTGAGTTATAATGATTACGTTGAGGATGGCAAGTGTGGCAAATACTTGACCACTCCTTACCCTCACCAGTCCCATGGCTTGCTCATTAATTATAATACTCTGCTGCTGAGGCAAAAGGCAGCCAAAGAATCGTTCTCAACCGTGTTTCAGGCATCATCTACAAATTGGCGTAGAAGTTGATGTCTATACGTTTACTAGTATCCACTTAGTAACATATATTCAGAAGGAGTCATGATATAGCACAAGGAAACAATCCCCCCACCCCCATGCGCACACACACACCACACAATGGATGGGGAATTAGAAGACTAAGGGTAAAGTTGTATTCCTGCCGCTTACTCTTCATATCACCTTGGACAAATCATGCCACAACTTTACATCTCAATTTAATTATCTATAAATGAACTTCAGCTTTCTTCTAGCTCTGAAATGTTATGAAATTTGGAATTTCCTTGTGAATTATTTCAAAAGGGTCCTTTTTTTTTTTTACATCTTTATTGGAGTATAATTGCTTTACAATGGTGTGTTAGTTTCTGCTTTATAACAAAGTGAATCAGCTATACATATACATATGTTCCCATATCTCTTCCCTCTTGCGTCTCCCTCCCTCCCACCCTCCCTATTACACCCCTCCAGGCGGTCAGCTGTGACAAAAGGGTCCTTTTGATACAAAGACTCCAGAGATACTTTTGTTGAAAATCCTGATTTATGAGAGACTTTCAGTCATTCAGGGACCATTTGGGTAATTACAGTTAGGTATCAGCAATGTCGTGTTTTTATCTCTGACTTGAATTGAATATAGAGGTCATAAGTCCAAAATAGAACACTGATTTGTTAATTAGCCCAAAAGGGCTATTTTATGTCTTTGGGGTGTGAATCAGCCACTTTGGCAAACAGAAGCAAAGAAATGACTCAGGGTAACAGGTAGGTTTACTTAGATATCCCTAAGTTACTAAGGATATTCTTAAGTTACTTAAAGGAAAGGTTCTTTAGTATTTGTATTAAAATATTTTATTAGGTAACTGTGAAGTGAAAGTATCCATTTGATACTTGGCTATCTGTTGAAATAACAGATGACAGATGTCCATTGGCTGTGTCTATATGATGTCAAAATAGTCAATTCAGTAAATAAAATTTCACCAAATTAGTTGTTGGAGAGTATGTAGTGAAGAATTTAAACCAGCCCAAATAGGGGCTTGGTCTTTGCCCTAGGCTTCTAAGGGGTAATCACTAAATCTTTGGAATGTCCTGACTCCTAGGAGTATCTTCATTTGCCTGGGAGTCTTGGGCCAACCAGCTAGTAACAACATGATATAGGGTGGTGGCTTGGGGTCATGAGGTATCAGTTGACCTCTAGAAGGACTGAAGACTAAAATCAGACATGTGGGCAATTATACCTATATGATGGAGCCCCAATAAAATGTCTGTACACTGAGGCTTGGTTGAACTTCCCTGGGTGGCAATACTCCGTGTGTATTGTCACACATGGATTTTGGGAAATTGCCACTATCCATGACTTTACAGGGAGAAGACAATGGAAGCTCTGTATTTGGTACTTCCCCAGACTCTGTCCTATGTGCTCCTTCCCTTGTCTCTTATAAATCTGTATATTTTCTCTACAATAAGCCACAACCATGAGTATCACAAGGTTCAGTGAGTTCTGTGAGTCCTTTTGGTGAATTATTGAAAGTCAGATTGGTTTTGAGGGCCCTCAAACATTCTGTTGGCATCAAATGTGAAGGCTGTCCTGTGTGGACCGTGCTCCCTCTAACTTCACAGTCCCCTAACCTGCACAGAGAGAGGGTGATGATCATCTATACAGGGTAGCTGTTAGTCACACATGACTATTGACCACTCGAATATGGATGTCACTGAGGAAGTGAACTTTAAATTTTATTCAATTTTAATCAACTTAAATTTAAAAACAAATGAAGTATAAATTGTTTGATATTGATTGCATATTGAAATGACACTATTTTGTATATACTGGGTTAAATAAAATATATTATTAAAATTAAGTTCATTTGTTTCTGTGGTAGGCTAAGTAATGACCCCCAAAGATGTCTAGGTCCTAATCTCAGGGACATGCGAACATTACCTTATATGACAAAAGGGGCTTTGCCAATGTGATTAAGTTAAGGATCTTGAGATGGCTGTATTATCCTGGATTATTCCTAATAACGGGCCTAATGTAATCTCAAGGGTCCGTATGATAAGGCAGCAGGAATTCACAGTGAGTAGTAGGAGATGTGACCGTGGAAGCAAAAAGTTGGAGTGATGTGAAAATGGGGCCATGAGCCAAGGAATGCACAGGGCCCTTAGCAACTGGAAAGGCAAGGAAAGAGTTTTCCCCCTTAGAACTTCCAGAAGGATCCAGCCCTGTCAAATCTTGATTTTAGCCCTGTAAAACTCAATTCAGATTTCTGACCCCCAGAACTGTAGGAGAATAAGTGTGTGTTGTTTTAAGCCACTAAATACGTGCTAATTTGTTACAGCAGCAATAGGAAACTAATACAACTTCTTGTTTTTTAAAATGTGGCCACTGTGAACTTTTAAATTGCCTAGGTGGCTTGTATTATATTTCTATTGGACAGCTCTGGCCTGCATATTTATTTTTAGTGTGTTCTAGTAAAAGTTTTATTTTCATAAGATTAAATATTTAAAATCTTTTGTTTATTGTTTTCATGGGAAATTTTTCTTAATAGGTTTTAATCAGTTGGTGGTATTCAAATGCTCAGACTTTTTCTAGGTGATGTTAGGGAGAGAAGTATTGGACATCATCCAAGGTGATGTGACAAGAGGCAGCCATGTAGGAGATCATTAAAGAGAAATATAAGAAGACTAGTGTGGTCATAGGAGGCTTCATGGAGGAATATGGACTTGAGATGAGACTTTAATGATGGATAAATCTTCAATGGTGGATGGAGATTTTGAGTAAATACAGAGTGTGAAGAGAGCACTGAACAGAAGTATAAAGGAGACAGAAAGTTAAAACACAGATATATTGGGTTGGCCAAAAAGTTCGTTTGGCGTTTTCCATTCAATGATATGGAAAACCCAAATGAACTTTCTGGCCAACCCAGTAATTGCAAAGTATTTGTAATTTCCTTGTTTACTGCAACTGATATAAAGTTACTATTAAACCTATGTCTTCTGGGTAGGAGGTTTGATGCAGGGGTGGGGTGTGTGAAAAATAAACTTCTTAAATATTTTCACTTTTCTATTGACAATTTTAGGCAAAGATTGGTGGGGGGAGAAACAAATGAGAAATTTTCACCACAGTGGAGGAAGCGTATGAGAAGTTGAAATAGGGAATGAATTTGAATGGGTAGATGCTTTCTAATGACAGAGTACCCTGAAACTCAAGGTTAGGAGCTTAGCCTGATGCGATTGAATATAAGAAACTATTGAAAGTTTTTAAGGGAGGCAATGGTGTGATGAAAAAGATTTTTTAGGAGGATTCTTATAGAAATATTTTGCATATTGGTTTAAAGAAGGGGGAGCTGGGGTGAATAATAAATGAACAAGGGTATATCAGCTATCCTCTAAGTAGGAGCTAAAGAGGACTGGCTGAGGAGAACAATTAAGGGGGTTAGATAACCTAGCCTAGAGAACACCAAACCACTAATATAGTTCCTAACCCTGCCATTCTGTTTTTTATTTAATGGAAACCTTTAATGTAACATTCTAAAAGTTAGGCAAATGATCCAGCCAGGTTCAGCTGCATTACTAATATAATTATTGGAATACTTTAAATACCTCCCTATATTTCTGGCAGTTGGTAATAGTATAGTATAAAGGGCACTAGCTACAGATTCAATGCGGTTTGAATTCAAATTCTGCCAAGTACCTGCAAGTTACATAACTTCTATTAGTTTCAGTTTCCTCACATAAAAATGGTGTCTTTTAATACCTATCACGAAATGTTGTTTTGAAGATTAAAGTAGAAATAATATAGTTAAATATTCAGCATATCATAGTAAGGTTCAGGAGCGTGCAGTAGTATTTCATTCATTTAAATTCCATGAATTCGATTACCTAGGCTCTGCAAAAACAGAAAGGGAGAGGGGATTTTCCCTGATTCGAATTACACTAATCTCCACTATTCCAGGGAAGGCTACAAGTAAAACGCAAAGGGAAACAGAAGGAAATAATTCTTGGCCTTTGACTTTTTAAGGATCTAAGTCCTAGGGGTTAAAGGGCAACATAATGGCTTTTCACTGGTAATGTTGACTCTACCCAATTGTTGTCTTACTTGCCTATGTTAGAACCCAATTCCTGTATAAATATAACTTCACTATAAATGGGTTGTACATGCTCAATTTCAGACCTTTTGTAGAGTACACAGTCAAGAAAAGAAGTTAAATCCTATTATAGTCAATATCAAAATAGTCTCTGGATATGCCTACATTTGACAATCAGCACACTGCATTCTATCACGGCTCAATGTTGGTGATGGAGAAGTGACCTCATTTTAGATTCTTGCAGCCATCTAATTAGAGAGAAGCCATCTTGCAGATGAGTGAGGCAATATTCTCCTCTGTTCTTTTGTTTCAAAGGCTGTGAACATTAGGAGACATTATACTGAAATGAACTGGGAAGATTTTTTTTCCCAAAGGTGAATAAATACCTAACATTTGCCAGCCAATTCTTTATGATTGGGAATAAAATAGGCCCTGTCTGAGCAGATACACTGCCATATCATCTGATGTAGTCATTTTATTTCTCTTTATACTTTTATTGTGTTTTATACACCGATAATATATGTATCTCTTGATTTGCTTTGTTAGAGACTGTAAATGAAACTTCACAAAACCATCTTGAAAATCATGGCGTGAAACAAGAGTTGGAAACATTTTTTTTCCTCCTTATCATCATTGTTGCTTTCAGTTGAATAAATGTGCATTTCTTGCTGACTGCAAAGAAAGCCATTAAAAAGCTGTTCCCAGCTAAAAGGTTTCAACACATAGGGAATTATATCACTTGTTTTATTTCCCCCACCCCCCTAGCAGAGACAGATGTGGTTATAAGAGCCAAATCAAAGAACATTTGTTTGAATGATCTGTAATCAGCACTGCTGTTGTCCATAGACGTTGTAAACAGTTCTACATCCCTAAAACTTTGTACCTGGAAAATTGCATGTGTTGCTTTCAATTTAAGCACAAGTATTGTAATGCTAATATTAAAATAAAATAATGGATAACTATATTACTAAGTCTTTCAACTGTGAATGCAATATGATGATTAAAAATATAATCTGAATAACAAATACCAAATACGAATGGTAGAAAATAAACAAACAAACAAAACTCCATTAGGATCTGTGGTGAGCTGGAACAGCCTAGAGTGGTAAGATGGAAGAGTGCTGGAAATTAGTCATATTATCACATGATGGTTTCCTCTAAACTGCACAATTTCCTGATAGAAAAATTCAGGTTAATATCGCTTTATCATCTCATTTGTGATGCATTGCTTGAATTCTAATTTTAAAATAATGAAAGAATTTTACAAACCAGTGTCTTTCTAATTGTGAGTAATTTACTCAGCTTAAGAAAACATTTAACTTGGGTTGTCAGGTCTATTTTTACACTGCTCCAGACACAGCGCAGATATAAGTGATTCAAGAAGAACAATCATATTTGCATGGTCTTTAAGAGTTTACAAAAGGTTTTCACCTAAATTCTCATTTCATCTTCACAATAATCTTATGAGGTGGTTGGTGAGGTGGTCAGAGTCCTTGCTTTCCAGGGGATAATATATAATATATAATTGATTTATCATCAGATACTCTTTCTCTGCCAACTTGACTCCTTTGAGCCATTCTTTTTCTTAAAAGACAGAGACTTTCCTGGAAATGAACATTCATCCCCTTAGGACAGTTTCCCCCTTAGGTTACTTCTCAGTGTTCAGTAACATTGATATACACGTTACTCTTAAAATACAACGTAAGGAATAAAGCCTGTAAGCTAGATCTCCGGGAAGAGTTGACTATTACAAGAACAAGAAATACCCCAATCGTATGGACTTGGCAAGAAGTGGGATATGTTGCCATGAAAGGAATTTTCTAAATTAACACCATCTAGTTCTTAGAGATTATGGTTCCACTGAATTTATAAATGGTAAGGAGAGAAGAACTCAAGATCCTCAGTCCTTCACAGAATGGATTTACTGTTATTTAAATGTGTTTTTAAAATTAAAGTAAATTTTACAGTAAGAAAAACAGCAGTAGTTGGAGTTAGACTAAGAGCTATGTTGCTCTGACTGAATGCCTCTTCTTTTTTCATGAAATCAGAATACTGACCACAATACTTCCTGCTCCAGAAAAATAAAATCAAAAGAAGGTTAACTGATTGGATTATATAAAGATTAATGTGTGTGGAAATGAATGGTTTGGAAATCAGTTTGCTTCACGTAAGCAAAATTGTTTTTCTTAAATCATAAGAGTCGGCAAAATTTGGTTTTCTTTACCTCCAATTCCATTTGGAATCAGGAAATTTAGAAACAAGTGTTTGTGTAATCACACACATACATGTATTTAAATTAATTGCAAGAGTGAGGCAATGTTTTATGAATCTTAAAAGTGGGAAATAAAGGTTTCAGCTTATTCTACCTTTATTCAAAACTGCTTTCATGGCATTATGAAGAAAATAAATGATTCAGGCACGAACAGTTTACAATTAATCACATTTATCAAAATGTAACTAGTATTATTTTTCTTATTATAAGAATAATACAGTATTTTGTGAATATTTCAGGAATTATTAAATAAGTATTATAAAGAAGGAAGTATATGGAAGTACTGTAAAGAAGAAAGTAACTCACCAATAATCCCACAATATAGGAATAACTCTGGTAACGTTTTGTTATAATTCTTACAAAATTTCTGTCTTCTACATTTTGCAATTGTCTCATTGAATCACAAGCTTGAACATTCACAGTGCAGTGCAGGGCAACAAGAGATAGAAACTTAAAGAAGCAGAAGGGAGTCCATAAGAAGTAGCAGCATTTAAAGCTGAGTTTAAAAGTAGGAGAAGGTATGGTACCATGTTCTCTTAGGCCAGATGTACCCAGGTGACAAACAGGAAGCTTTATCTTGTAACTATGAAATGTCTGAGAGCATGTAAATCCTAAGTTAAAGAAAAGCACAAAATCTCATTACATTTTAAAGGGGGTTATACTATTCTATTACAGTGTTGAGTATTTTTAATTTACTGACCACAGGCCTAGTAAATTGTTACCTGATTTTGTTTTCCAACCAAGCTTAGAGTTTATCAACTTAGGTAGGTGAAAGCACATCTTTTACAAAGACTGAAAATAGACTCCAACTTTATGACAAACTCCTAATCAAGAGTTTCATTAGATGGTTTGAGTCTCAGCGGTTTCATTTTGTCTATGGTAGTCGGCTAGTCCTTCCTTACACGTCCTGGGATCTCCCAGGATCAGGGCATTATGCAGGAATCATCTCACTTGCTAGCCCTGAATCCCCAGAGCCCCAGAGAGGAGTCTGCCAACCGTGTTAGTGCTCCAGTTGCCTTCACGCACCCCGCCTTCAGTGACACTAGTAAGTGAACTAACTCTTCCCACTGAATGTGGGTCGACCAGCTATACCCTTCACTTTCTACAAAGTATAGTATTTTGTGTGTAATAGAGGAGAAAAACAGCATAGCATGGTCACGTAACTTTGCCAGTCTTTGGTGTCACAACTGGGAAGATCACTCACTGATACAGAGTATGAGGTCAAATATTGATCCTTCAGGATTACAGGTTACAACAAATGATGGATGGACTACAGCAAAAGAAAGAGCCTCAGGGAACAGCAGGATGTGGTGGCTAGTTCTGCAATCAGAGGCAATTTACAATGTAGGAAGTCATTGGTGAAAGTGTATTTCAGAGCCTGCCAAAAAGCCTTTCGGACTTGGTTTATAACCTGGGAATATGCAAGAAGATATCCTGAATTCCCTTGACTCAAATCTGTAGCAAAATTAAACATTATAAATGCAAATGGTTCTAATAGAAGAGCAAGTTACCATTCTATTATCAGGAAGGCATCTTTTGCCACTGACACTTTTCAAAACTATTATTCTGAGAGGAGGATGAACTCGGTCCTAAATTCTGCAGGTTACAATTTAGTTGATCTCTTTTACACATTAAAAATGCTGTTAGCCCTATTTGTGAAAAACGACTTATTCACAGAAAATGTCTCTGCTAGCTGAATAAAATTTTCCCCTCCTCCTTTTTGAAATTAATCCTTCCCCTGCATCTTTATTCCAAACGGCCTACATCCTTATCAGCTTTGTTCCATTAATTATGCTCTTCCTTTTGCATCTTTAACGTTTTCCTCTTCACAGGTTGCAGTGATTCTACCTATAAACATGTCAGGCTTCCCTTTCCCTAATAAGCCTTTTTCCACAATCCTCTTGAGGTACTATCTTATGTCTCACTGTGTTTTCATCACCATGCTTCTAGATAGAATGCTGACCGTCACTGCTTGCTCTTTCGTATGGCTGATGAATTCCTTCTGGCTTTAAGACCTGGCACTCCCTGGATTTGCTCCTCTGGAGGTCACTGATGCTTATTAAGCCCCAGATCTAAGTCTTGTTCTTGGTCCTCGCCCTCTATGAAGTGTTTGTGGCATTGGATCCTTTTGATTAAACCCTACTTCCCTACTTCTTGGCTTTCATGACCCCACAACTTGGAGTTCTTCTCCTGCCTCTCTGGTGGGTCCTCTTCTCTGTTACTGAATTCTCTGCCAATCCTGTACTTGAAATCTGTAAGAAATCACTATCTTAACTCTCTTTTATCTTCTTGCTCTCTTTCTTTCACTGGTAGGTTTGGCCAAAGGATTTTCATTTTCAGTTTTACATACATAATGCTGAAATCAGTATCTTTAGTTCCATTCTGAACTAGACACACACACACACACACACAAACATACTTCCAGCTCTTCTGGCTACATATCAAATATATTAATTTTCCAGCTCCCCAGGCCAGATCAGTCTTTTTCTAGATTTCTGACCCATTTGTGTTAATGGCTCCTCTATGTTCCCAGTAGCTGAAGCTAAAAAATTAGAAACCATTCTCTATTATTTAGGCCCCTAAATCCAACCAAAGCCAAATCTTGTCAATTTTACCTATCTCTCAATCTCCCTCTTTTCCATCTGTTATTAATTTCCTGGTTAAGTTGCTCATTCCCCCAACCTGGCCTAAATATTTTGTCAACCACTTGATCAGTCTTTAGGCCACTTTTTTGACCTTCCCCAGTCCATCCCAAATGCCACCAATAGATCAAGATCTTTTAAATGTGACTGCGACCTATTCCTTTTCCTACTCAAAAACCTCCACTGTCCTCCACTGCCTATTGAATTCTTTAAAATCCTCTCATTTCATTGTCTAACATCTCATGACATTTGTCATAGAGTCATGAGACTCCTATGACAAATGTCACTTTATACCATCTGTTATAACTATTCCTGTCTCTTGTTTTTCCTGCTGGAATGGAAGCTCCTTAAGAACAAGACTCATGATTTTTAAGCTGTTTGATCCCTGACTATACCTAGTACCATATGGCTTATACAAAGCAAATATTCTATAAATAGAAGATATGGATGAAGAATGGTTTATGCATTTAGAGAATGGAAAATTGAGTGTAAGCCAGAGAGCATTCAAATATGTTAATTGTTTCATTCAGTGTCTTAATAAAATTCTGACAGATGAAAAACAAATGTAGTTTCTTAACTACCTCACTTCACTTATTCTATACCTGATACCTGAATATAAATTCAATATTTTTAATAATAAAAAAGCAAATTAAAAGGAGATATCTTTTAATATTTTCAAATTAGAAAAATTAAAAATGAGTAATCCCAGATATTGATGAGGATTCCAAAATATGATCACTTTATTACACTGTTAATGGGACAATGTTTTGATCTAAATTTATTCTATAAATTATAAAAATATAATTTAGAAGCCTTAAACATAAAAAACTCTCTGACCAGAAAATCCACTCCTACAAATATATCCTATTTAAAAAATAATTGTGCTTAAGCGTTTAGCTTTTGGGATGTTTATTATAGAAATGCCAGTAATATAAAATTGGAAAGGAAAAATGACAGGCATAAATATTGAAATGGAAGAGATGAAACTGTCATTATTTGCTGGTGATATGTTCAGCTGTGTAGATAACCCAAGAGATCAACAGGCAGGTTATTAGTTCTAATGAGAAAATTGACCAGGCTTGCTGAAGACAAGATCAGCTAACAAAAATCAATAGCCTTCTTCTATGGCAATAATAATAACTAGCTAGAAAATACAGGAGACAATGATACATCATTTACGACAGCAAAATAATACAATTGCAAAATGAGTCAAACATTTATGGGAAATGATTTAAAGAAATATAAACATATTGTGATTCACCCTCAGATAACAAAACATACTACAGTTATAGTACAAGCATAATACTGGACAAAATAGACCAAGAAAGATAATAAAGGATTCAGAAACAGACCTGTTTATATGGGAATTGATATGTAAATTTGGCAACACAAATTAATGGGGAAAGAATAAATTATTTAGAAGTTGTTGGGAAAACTGGTGCACTATATGGGATGGAAAGTTTGAATCCCTTTCTTGTATCATATACAAGGGTGTACTCCATATGGATTAAAGACTTAAATGTGAAAGAAGAAAATTATAAATTAATAGAAGAAAATGTAGGAGAATACCCTAGCAACCTTGAAGTGAGGAATGACTTCATAGAGAAGACTGCAAAAGTACAAATCATAAAGAGGAAAAAAATAGTTGATTTAATTATATCAAATTAAAGGTGTATTTCAGTGAAGGACACCTTAAACAAAAGTAACAGATGGTTGTAAATAGGGAAAAGGTATTCGTATTGTCTAAGAATAACAAGAGGTAAGTACATAAAATATACAAAGAATTGTCTGAAAGTCAAGAAGACAGTAAACTCAGTCCAAGAATGGGCAAAGAATATGAATTGGCAATTCACAAATTGGGGAAACTAAATGGCTAACAGGAATAAGAGATGTTTCAATTCATCAGTAATCAAAGCATACAAATTACAACAGTGGTGAAATACCACTTTGCACCTATCAAATTATAGAACTTAGAAAACTGGATAACATTAAGGATTATCAATTATATTGTGAAATAGAGACCTCCCTACACCACTGACTCAGCTGTTGTGGAGCACAATCTGGTTAGATTTAGTGGTACTGCAACAGTCTTTAATCTACAATCCCATTCATGGGTGTATACTCCAGAGATACTCTGGTATAAATCCTTAAAGGGACACCTAGGAATATGTTCAGCCCAGCACTGTTTGTGGAAAAAAGGAATTAGAGTCAACCTAGAGTATCTATGTGACTCCAGGAATAGATAAATAGAGATGGGTGAATCTTATAGAATACTACACAGTAATTAGAAGCCATTAAAACTAGATACACACGCAGCTACATACACAACTGTAAAACGATATTAAGCATCAAGAAGAGACTCTTAACACTATGCCATTTATGTAACTTAATTACTATATATTTTAAAATGATGAAGATATATCTTAGTATATATAACAAACCTATTAGACTGAGTAAAGCGGAAAAGGGGGATAGAAATAGAATTAGGTATAAAAGAAAAATAAATAAATATATCAGGGACTTCCCTGGTGGTCCAGTGGTTAAGAATCCACCTTCCAATGCAGGGGATGTGGGTTCAATCCCTGGTTGGTGAACTAAGGTCCCACATGCCACGGGGCAACTAAGCCCGCACACCGCAACTACTGAGCCCACACGCTCTAGAGCCTGTGAGCCACAACTAGAGAGAAGCCTACGCACCACAATGAAGAGCCTACATGCCGCAATGAAAGATCCCGCAGGCTGCAGTGAAGATCCCATGTGCCACAACTAAGACCCGATGCAGCCAAATAAATACTTAAGTTAATAAATAATAAATAAATAAATATAAAGAAACAAAAGAGAAGAGATTTGCAGACCCTGGTTGGGACAATGAGCTATGAATGGAGGAGTGTAATCAGCTTGATTTTCTACTTTAGGGGCTGTGTAATAAAGAATTTGGTCGTTATCCCTGGTTCCTGGAAGCTAACCTCTAAATTCTTGGAATTTCCCAAGTGACAGGAGTGTATGTTATTCATAGCGTATGCTGATATTTCTGCTGATGAGATGGCTCAGGATGAGGGTTGGCCACGGCAGAAAGATCAACCATATGATTAAAGGGTTAGGACTTCAAACCTTGTGACATGAGCCTGACCTTCTGGGATGGCAGGGTGGCTGGAGATGGAGTTTAACTCCGTGACTAATCATTCAAGAAATAATGTCCACATAACAAAATCCTGATAAAACTCAGGTAAACTTCCCTGGTCAGCAATACTCTGTGTGTTGTCGCACATTGTTGTGCCTGGAGGGTAATGCGTCCCTAAGGATGATGGAAGCTTCTTGTTTGGTACCTTCCCACACTTGTCTTTATGCATCATTCCCCTTTGGCTGGTTCTGATGTGTATTCTTTTGCTATAATAAAGGTGTAATAAGTGTAGCTCTTTGTTGAGTTCTGTAAGTCATTCTAGGAAATTATGGAACTGAGGGGTTAGTGGGGGCTCCCAAATTGGTAGCCAGCTGCTCAGAAGTGGGGTGGCGTGGAGAACCCTGAACTTATGGCTGGTTTCAGAAGTGAGGGCATTCTTGTGGAGGACTTTGGCCTAACTCAGATTGTTGGTGACAGAAGGCATCACAGATGTATACAACAACAATGAAGCCATCTAAATACTTAACAATAGGGTATTAATGAAATAGGTGGAATACCTTATTTCATTCAGCATTAAGGTGGTCCATAATATTGTACTTTCTCTTCCAGCTTTATTGAGACAATATTGATGTAACATATGTAAGTTTAAAGTGTACAAAATAATGATTTGATGCACACATATACTGTAAAATGACTACCATGATAAGGTTAGTTAACATCTCCATCCCTCCCATAATTATGATTTATTTTTTGTGGTGATAACTTTTAAAGTTTACTGTCTCAATGATTTTTAAATACATAATACAATATTGTTAATTATAGTCACCATGCTGTGCATTAGATTAGAACTTATTCATCTTATAGCTGGAACTTTGTGTTTTTTGACCAGCATCTCCCCATTTTCCCCACCCCAGCCCCTGGCAACCACTACTGTTCATTTATTTATTTTTTGAATTTGGCTTTTTTATATTCCACATGTAAGTGATTATCATACCATATTTGTCTTTCTCTGTTTTACCTGTTTCACTTAGCATAATGCCTTCAAGATTCATCCATGTTGTCACAAAAGGCAGGATTTCCTTCTTTCTGTGGCTGAATATTCCATTGTTTTGATGGAATATTCCATTATGTTTTTACATTCTACATCTTCTTTATCCATTCATCTGTTGATGATGGATCTTTAAGGTGTTTCCATGTCTTGGCTATTGTGAATAATGCTGCAGTGAACATGGGTGTGCAATTATTGCTTCAAGATAGTGATTTCATTTCTTTCTGATATCTACCCAGAAGTGGGATTGCTGGAACATACGGTAGTTTTAGTTTTAATTTTTTTGAGGAACATCCATGATATTTTCCATAGTTGCTGCTCAAATTTACATTTCTACCAACAGTGCACAAGTATTCCATTTTCTCCACATTATCACCAACACATGTTATCTCGTCTTTTTGATAATAGCCATTCTACGAGGTATGAAGTGATATCTCATTGTGATTGTGATTTGCAATTCCCTGATAATTAGTGATGTTGAGGATCTTTTCATGTAGCTGGTGGCCATTTATATGTCTTCTTTGGAAAAATGTCTATTCAAGTATTGGTACATTTTTAATCATATTATTTTTTGCTATTGATTTGTATGAATTCCTTATATATTTTGGATATTAACCCCTTATCAGATAGGTGGCTTGCAAATATTTATTCCTTTTTGTAGGATGCCTTTCTAGATAAGAATACCTTAAAATACTATTCTAAATCTATTAAGTGACAAAAACAGGATGAAATATTGCTGTTAACTCCATTTTGTTAAAAAAATACACATATATCTTTTGTGGCAGGTTATGAAATTATTTTTCCTCTTTATTTTTGCTACCTTCTAATTTTATTTCCATAAACCTATAGTATTTTTCTAAGAATAAAATGCAATTCTCTGAATTTTTAGAATTACATTATTAAAAGAAAACCCTCATTCTTTTATCATTTTATAACATGTTTCTTTCCCCGTATGCTGACTATGACTTAAGGTCTAGCAAGATCCTTTGGTGAGCTCTAAGCTCCTCTGAAACATTTGTTGGCTGGTTGCAGCTCAGCTTTGGACCCTTGCTTGCTTGTGTGCTGTCAAGCATCCTGGGCTCGTGACGTGGTCCTCAGCATTTGGACTTTAATCTTTATGCTTTGTCAGTAACTTGGCTCTCAACTCTCAGAGCTTCTGCTTAAGGTGCACTCTGGCAGTGTGGGTGGTCATATCTTTCAGGTGGTGTGAGAGAGAGAGTCCTTGGGAAAAGAGCAATTTATCCAGGTCCCCCCCGGCACATCTATGAGGCAAAATCTGACCCCAGAGAGTCTCCAGAAATGGGTTACAGTATAACTCAGTGTAAAAAGAATAGTCAGGGGCACGGACCATCAGGCCTGAACACACCTTGTGACATCTTATCAAGTGATGTGGATCCACCTGGAGAAGAGTGGGGTCACTGTGCCAGCTTGTTTGTTCTACTATTGATATACTATTCCCATTTAGACAGTAATGCTCTGTAGAAGTAAGAAAAACAACTAATGTAGAAGTAACAAAAACACTAATCCAAAAAGATACCTACACCCCAATATTCATAGCAACACTATTTACAATAGCCAAGATATGGAAACAACCTAAGGGTACATCAACAGATGAATGGATAAAGAAGATGTGGTACACACGTACACACACACACACACACACACACACACACACACACACACACACACACACAATGGAATACTACTGAGCCATAAAAAAGAATGAAATCTTGCCATTTGCAACAACAGGGATGGACTTGGAAGGTATTATGCTAAGTGAAATAAGTCAGATGGAGAAAGACAAATGCCGTATGATATCACTTTTATGTGGGATCTAAAAAATAAAACAAACTAGTGAATATAACAAAAAGGAAACAGACTCACAGATATAGAGAACAAACTAGTGGTTACCAGTGGGTAGAGGGGAGGGGGGAGGGGCAACATCGGGGTAGGAGATTGAGAGTTCCAAACTACTATGCATAAAATAAGCTCCAAGGATATATTGTACAGCACAGGGAATATAGCCCGTATTTTTGTGATAGTTATAAATGGAGTTTATAACAATTTAAAAATTGTGAATCACTACATTGTACACCTGTAACATATAATATAGTACATCAACTATACTTCAATTTAAAAAAAAAGAAAAATAAGTTAAAATTTAAGACATCAAGTATGGAGGCATATTTTCCCTTAGAGATAAACTTGTCTCTTAAAGAATCATCTTCACACATAACCATGTATAGGCTAATTATACCTCTGACTTTATGAATATTTTCATTGCGTAATACATGAAGAACTTTCACACAATCTCCCAAATGGTGATATTCTGTGGTCTGTAAAGTATAAGGTTTAAAATATTAGCCTGCAGTCCATTTTTTTGAATAGGAATATTGGAAAGGATTTCATGGAACACCTATATGTAGTGCTTACATTATTTAATTTAATAGGACAAATATATACACCTCGTTTTCTTATCTCTAAGATATCAGTTTCTAAAGAAATTGTGTGAGAATACAGAGTCTAGAGGAGTGAGCTTGTGCTGTAATTGGAACTTTTTAGACCCCATTTCTGGCTCTTGTTTTAACAAATTGCAGGAGTACAATTTTTCTTTAATAAGAAATGATCTTGCCCAAACTTTTCCCTTCTGAATTCTGCTTTGTTGGTTATTAAGCTAGAAATGATAACGAGCAGTGTGCTAGGTGCTGTGAGGAGTCACAAGGAAGAAAGTCTCATTGCCCACCCAAGAAGGGACAATGGTCATGGCTCAAATGCTGCCCGAGACAAATAGCTCTTCTTATGTCCCCACAGGATGAATTTATTTAGTCTGACTCCATGGGGACAAAGGAATCTCCTTTTCTCCATGGGAGATTTTTTTCCTTCTATGTTTCTTTTACGCGCAATGCCCCTGCTCCCACCCACATACATTTTCCTTCCTATTCAATTCATTCTGCTTCAGGAAGGTATGTATGGAAAAAGAGAAAGGAGGTTTGAAGAGGATAAAGGAACTCATGAGAAAGTGTACAAAGCTGTACTCTAATTTTTATATTCCTAAATCAGTATTTGGCCACAAATATTAACTCAGTATTGTAGCTATATATATTCTTTGCTTCATATGATTCATCATTCTTCAACGCTACCACTACCCTTAATTCACTGACTCAGCAGCCTTTTCACTATCACTCACCCTTTTCCGAACCTTGGATTCTATAAGCTACCATTATAAACGTTTCTTTGCATGGACTTCCTTGCTAGTTTCTTCCAAACAATATCTGCCTAGCAAAATCCCAACTCTAGTTAAATCCAATTATTAAACTACTTAGCACTTGTATCTACAGAACTGAGTGTCACTGGAGAAAACCACGTAATGTCACTGACCATTTTACATTAAATTCTTGACCACTAACTTCAAGTGAGACCTTAGTGCTTGCTGCCTGACAGACAATCCTATTAGACATTTCCTTAGCTTATTTTCCATTGCCCCTTAGATAATGATCTCACACCTCTCCTTTCTTCAAACCTTCAACACTTCCTCCTCTACAATATCAGACGATGACATTTTTTATTAGACTGAGGAAACAGAAGCAATCAAAAAACCTATCTGCTGCCGTCATTTAGTTTGCCAAACATCCAGCATCTACACCCATGAACACCTTCTCTTTTGTTATACATATGAACTACTAGTTCTCTTATCTGAAGCCAACTCCCACTTGTGTTTTCCTCTTAGTACTCAAAGATTTCACTTCTGCATTGTTCCTCCTCTCTCCTAAGTCATCAGTTTTCCCTCACTATAAGATAATTTCCCTCTGATGACAAACATGTGGCACTATCTCCCACTGAACTCACATCTCTTTCCAGCCATTGCCCCATTTCTCTGCCTCTTTCCCTTTACTGAAAATTTTAAATTATTAAAAAAAATTTTTAATTATTAAAAACATATTTTATTGTGAGATAAGCACACATGTAAAACACTGCAGAAAACATAATGTAGATGAATAATGTAGATGAATACTTATAAGGAAACCACTCCTATAATCATCACTGAAGAAATAGAACATGGTCAGCATCCCATGTATCCTTTCTAACTCACATTCCTTTTCCTCTTCCCAAGAGGGAACCACTAAGTTGACTTTTATGGTAATCATTTTCTTGCTTTTATTTATAGTTTTATAGTTTGACAACCAGTGTAGGAGTCCATAAATAGTATTACTTTGTTCTACTCAGTTTTAAACATTTAATACATGAAGTCATGTAGTAGGTACTCTATGTCTTGCTTTTTTGCTCAGTATTATGTTTATAAGGTGCATCTGTGTTCTTGTTTGTACCTTTAGTTTATTCATTTGTATTCCCGATATCTTATTGTATAACTATATTCCACTTCATTCATTCTACCATTTATATTTCTGTGGTTGACTGTCTCTCTCTATGCCACTGCATCAGTCTGGCTTTAGTCATCATTATGGCCCCAAACTGCTCTGTTCAAGGTCTTCAGGATACAAAAAGCCAATGATCAGTTTCCATCCTGGATCTTACTGGCATCATTTGACACAATTTATCAATCTCCTTCTTGGAACAATTTCTTTGCCTGCCTTTTGGGCTATCACTGTATCAAATTTTCTTCTACCCTTGTGGTTGTTCATTATCAATGCCCTTTGCTGGCTCTGCCTCATATTCTAAATCTTTCAGTGGTGGAGTGCCCCAGGAATCAGTCCTTGGACTTTTTTTCTTCTGTTTACACTCATGCTTAGGTAATCTCGTGCAGTCTTTTGAGTTTCATCTATATGAGCTCCCCCAAATTTATTTCTTCAGCCTGGGCTTCACACCTGAATATCTGACTCTGTCTATTGAACGACTCCACTCTAGGCATTTAAATGCCTCAACTCAAACTCTCATTCCCCTGCACCAGCCCCTCCCCACCAATCCTGCTCCATTGTCATACTTTTTCAACTCAGAAAATAAGCACTACATCCTTTTAAATGCTAAGACAACAACTGTGGTGTCATCCTTGATTTTTTTCTCTTACTCATGTTAAAAGTGTAATTTTCCAATGTAAAATGCATGACTCTCATCTAAGTATCAAACGAGCATGTGTCAGAGGCATACTGATGAGGGAACCAGTAAGATGTATTTATAAGCACACTAAGAAATATTAGGAAGAGGTTGCTGGTTTAGATATAAAACTGATTATTATCCCACAGAAAAATAAACTATAATGTTTGAGGTTATCTTTTCCACTAGACAGGATTATTTGCATCTCCACTGGACAGAAATCTACAAGTTAACTTGTAACTTCAGTGAGCCTGAGATCTTTAATGCAAACAAAGTACATATATCGAGATAACATTTAGTTGGGCCTTTGCCTCCAAAAAACGTCGAAATCATACACCATCCACTTTTTTCCTTATTTCCAAGTTTTGCATAATTTTTCTTAATGCCTGAAATACAATCCCTCAATAAATTGTGTTGGCTCTAGCATAAAAATATTTTCACGATTCAAACACTTCTTATCACTTCCTTAGCTACCATCCTGGTCCAGGTCATCATCACCTCTTGCCTGGATTTTCGCAGTTGCTCCCTAGTTGGTCTCTCTGCTTCTGCCCCTGCTTTTTTACAGTTTTCTTCCTCCATGCCAAAGACAGAGCAATCCTGATCTGCTCAAAACATACCAATGATTTCCCATCTCACTGAGAATAAAACTCAAAGTCTTTACCTTGGTCTACAAGACACGATGCTCGTTTTCTGGCTGATTCCCTGGTCTTCTCTCCTCCATTTCACTTTAGCCTCCTTACTTACTCTCTAGGAGGCAATGATCCTGCCTTAGGGATGTTCTTACTTTGAAAGCTCTTATCCCTTGCTCTCTGTGTTACTCCCTCCTTCACTTTATTCAGGTTTCTCCCAATATTATAAGAAAAACTTTCTCTGATTTGCTGTTTAATACACTCCCACTCCCTGATTTATTTATTTTGCTTCATAGTACTTATCATCACTAACATATTATAAATTATATTTGTTGCCAGTTTCTCCCTCCTAGAATATAAATTCCATGGGAGCAGCTACTATGTTTTGTTAACTGTTTTAAACCCAATACATGGTAGATCTTAATCAATATCTGTTGAATCAATGAATGAATAAATGTATGAATTCTTCCTTGGTAATGATCTCTTACCAATCACCAAACCTACCAATTACCTATTTCATCCCTTACATAAACCCATTTTTGCATGTGATCCTGTATGTATCATAATTGTAAAAGCTATCTCTTCCCAAATAAGTCATCTCAAACTAGCCAGACTTTTTTTTTTTTGCGGTACGCGGGCCTCTCACTGTTGTGACCTCTCCCGTTGCGGAGCACAGGCTCCGGACGCGCAGGCTCAGCGGCCATGGCTCACGGACCCAGCCGCTCCGCGGCATGTGGGATCTTCCCGGACCGGGGCACGAACCCGTGTCCCCTGCATCGGCAGGCAGACCCCCAACCACTGTGCCACCAGAGCAGCCCCAGACTTTTTATTTTGCTGTAACTCTTAGAATAGGCATTAAAGTCTGGAAAGAAGTAAAAATAACAGTGCCTAGGAAGCAGGAGAGATTGACTTTTCCAAAGACTCTCCTGTACCAACCAAGGTCTCACTAGTCCAGGTTTTCAGTAGCTTAATCTGCACTTAAGGAAGTTCCAAGCCCCTTGCTAATGGGCTTCTGTTTCCTCTTCTCTTGCAGCATAGCTTAGGCCAGTGGTTCATAAAGTATAGTTCCAGAGCCAGCATCAACAAGGATCTGGTTGGAGATGCAAATTTTCAGCCTCGACCCAGACTCACTGGCTCTTCCATCTGTGTTTTAACAAATCTTCCACATGATTTGGATGCGCAGTTATAGTTAGAACCACTGCCTCAGGTAGGTGGCCTCTATCCCTTCTGAGGCAGTGGTTAAAAAAAAAAATGGCTTGAGCCAGCTGCCTCAAATCAGACCTCGGTTTTGCTGCTTCCTAGCTGTGTGACTGAAACTAAGTTACTTAACTTCTCATTTTCCTTATGTGTGAACTGAAGATATTAATAGTACTAACCTTGGGAACTCCCTGGCAGTCCAGTAGTTAGGACTCCGCACTTCCACTGAGGGGGCTCAGGTTCGATCCCTGGTTGGGGGGCTAAGATCTCGCATGTCCTGGAGCCAAAAGAATAATAGCAGTGAAATAAATAAAATAAAATAAAATAGATACCTATCTTAAAGATAAAAATGAACTCTGAGGATTTAAAAAAATAGTACTAACCTTGTAGGTGTGTATTATGAAGATTAAACTGATTAATACACCCAAGTGAAACACTTAGGACAATGCGTGCCACATAACAAGAACCAACTACAGAACAGGGAAGCACATTGGCGCTGTTTACCTAAATTATCTATATTATCGAATTCTTTTGGTTATATTTTCTCTACTAGCTTATAAATTCTTTGACGACAAAAGTTATATTTTATATTTCTATATGTGCACAGCACTGAGCATATTATTGTTAATATTATAATCATGAACTGAGTGCTTACTATATGCAGTGTGCTAAAAGCTGTAATTTCATTTAATCCTTGGAATTCTATTAATTAGATGTCATCACCGTCTTATAATAAATATCTTCAGTTGTTTGAAGTACTCTGTTGATTACTCAATTGAATGAGAAATCTGCATTAGTTTGTCCACTGCAATTATTTTTGCATTATTTCAGAAATTTCTTAAATATTATACCTGCTCATGAGTCTCAGCTATCTCTTGTATACAGATAAACAAGTCACACAAATTGCAGATCTTTTGTAGCCTAATTATTTGAATTGTATAGGATTTCTGTGCACTCATATACTTATATACCTCATTAATTTGTTCTAAAGCAAAAAAAATTGTTAATGTTAAGTCAAATTGTACATGACTTAAGGAATATGTTAGTGATCTTGCACCAAATGAATAATTATAAAGCAGGTGCACTTGAGATATGATCATTTAACTGACAGCACACAGCTTCTAATGGCTTCAATAACTAAGATAATGGTGACATCAGAGAGTCTGTTAAGCTCATCGTTCATACCATCCATTTAATACACAAGAGAACTTCAGGTGGAATCTCCCTGTAGACCTATTGTTCTGCTTATTTAAATAGCAGTTAATTTAAACACACACACAAAAGTCAAACTCTGTTATTTCTAACACACCTCTTTCTAATAAACTATATTCTCCTATTAAAACCCTGGCTGAAAGAAACACTTTGGTATATTTATATAGGTATCGTCTTTTGCTGTTGACATTTATCCCCCAAACGTACCGCATTATCAGTGGTTAAAGACACAAGAAATGCAGAAGACTGGAAGTACTTGGTTAGGTGTCTGCCATCATGTGCCCCAGTTTCCAAAAGGAAAAGAAGCTAGTGGATATAAGCAAAGTTAACAAAATTTTGATTTGCTGTGTTTAGGACCTTTAGTTGAGATGAACATGACTCACATCTCTAAAAACAAACTAAATCTAAAAACAATGGTTACAAACACAAATATAGGGAAAAAAATGATGTTGGTTTCTAGCTCATTCCATTTGAAGTTCAGACTTCTGTTCTCTGAAGGACTCTGTCTACAAGTGAGAGGAATCAAACTCCAACTAGCTTAAGCAGAAGAGGGACATTATTGACTCAAATATCTGAAAAGTCAAGGGTGAGATCTGATTTTAGCCATGGCTAGACCCAAGGGCTCAACACTTACCTCTGCCACTTGCTTCTCTTCCAGACAGGCTCTGTCATAAATGGGACAAGATAGTCACAGCGCACCCCACCAGTCACCCCAAAGACCCACATCAAACCAGCTTAACAACCTCAGCTGAAAATGGTTTCCTCCCTATTTGATCTGCCAGAGAATTCCTAGTGGAGAATACGATTGGTCTAAATTGGGTTGTGTGCCTGTCTCTATGCACAAGTGCAGGAAAATGGGACAGTCTCTTTTGAACCTAAACATGGGATCCATACTCCACATGAAACAGGTTTCTTTTTTACCAAAATAAGTGGAAAATGTTGCTGGGCACCTCATAGCAACACGTTCCCTTGCATTTCACTGTGGACTGTCTAACATATATGCACCCCTACCTTCTTTCTTATATATCTACTTTTAAAAACATAATACATAGCAACTACCATATAGACTCTGAAATATATCCACCTCTTCTCTGGTCTTCAAATTCTGCATCTATTTCCAAGTTCAAGATTCTCTAGTTTATTTGCATTTGTCCTCTGGTCAGGACATGGCTCCTCATGGTATGGTCAACCATGGCAATGATCCAGTCCCTATTTTAGAGTCTACTACTTGCAATCCAACAATTATGACACCAAGATTCCTAACTGCAAGTGACAAGTCCAAGATTACACTGTCTTTGTCCTCAAAGCTCCATCTCTTTGACAGCCTCTCCCCATATGGTGTGCTGTTGATACCCCAAATATCACATTCTAATAGGTTTACAGCTTCAGTAGGAAAGTAGTAGAAAATTAAACGAGATTATGCATATAAGGAGTTGATCACAGTGTTCAGCATATAGAAAGTACTCAATAAATGATGCCACTCATTATTATTCTATCATCATCATCATCATCGTTCCCTGATAACTCTTGGTAGGTAAATCCTGGGATTGGCTTGACTTAGGTCATGTGATCACCCTGTATTAGGAGGGAAGGGAGGAGGAGTCACAGTCCCTCTCAATCAAGCCTAGAGAAGGGGTTGACCCAGGCTAAATGGGCTCTATTTCCAGAAGAAGGAATAACAAATGTCAGGCAAGCAAGAACAACATACATGCACTACAATTCCCTTATCAACTACCTGACCCACTCCTTGAATGAATAAATGAATTTATTGCTAAAGATCCTTAAGCTTGTGCAAATTGTAAAAGTTTCCTGATGTCAAAGTGTGAAGCTCTGGATAACTGACCTCAGTTGGGTTATTTTAAGACATGACTGTTTAGGGATATAATGATGTTGGTAATACTATAAAATTATTAGATTCAGAGACTTGCTAGAATTAAGTGTGTGTTTCCAAGTTTGCAAGCTTCAACTAAATTATGTATCAAAGTACTGTTATTTTTTTTTTTTTTTTTTTTTTTTTTTTTTGTGGTACGCGGGCCTCTCACTGTTGTGGTGGCCTCTCCCGTTGCGGAGCACAGGCTCCGGACGCGCAGGCTCAGAGGCCATGGCTCACGGGCCCAGCCGCTCCGCGGCATGTGGGATCTTCCCCGACCGGGGCACGAACCCGTGTCCCCTGCATCGGCAGGCGGACTCTCAACCACTGCGCCACCAGGGAAGCCCAAAGTACTGTTATTTAAAACATGATTTAGAAGTCACTTTTAGATAGAGGCATTGGTTTAACTTACTTAAAATGCAATACTGGGCTTCCCCGCTGGTGCAGTGGTTAAGAATCGCCTGCCAATGCAGGGAACAGAGGTTTGAGCCCTGGTCCGGGAAGATATCACATGCCGCAGAGAAACTAAGCCCATGCGCCACAACTACTGAGCCCACTTGCCACAAGTACTGAAACCTGTGCGCCTAGAGCCCATGCTCCACAACAAGGGAAGTCACCTCAATGAGAAGCCCACGCTCACCGCAACTAGAAAAAGCCCGTGCGTAGCAACAAAGACCCAGTGCAGCCAAAAATAAATAAATTTAAAAAAATAAAATGCAATACTATTTTTACAGGTAAAATGAATATAGGTAATATCATCTATACATATATCCTACTGTTTCCAGTATTTTCTTTTAAGAGCTACTTAAACTATGATACTACAAGAAAAAGGGGGGAAAAACAGTATTGTGAAGATATCTGCTCTAAACATAATAAAACAGGTGTACCTTAATAGGTCTACCAGGAATGTTTTAACTGTTAGCATCTTTTAAATGCTTCTGCTGAGAAACCATGTTTTCATAACAAGGTTGGTGAGTATTAAACCTGTGATAGTTCTTTCTGGGATTACTATAATTCACAAAAACAATAACAACCTACTAAAAACATTTATGTATTTTTAAATGTTGTAATCTAGGGATCCCACTGATATTTGTGGTGAAAGATTAGCCCAAGGCTACATAACCCTGCTTGTGCATTGCCAGGACTGCAATCTGTTTTATGACAAAACAGATTCATTTATCTCCAAATAAATAAATTACTTTTGTGAACATTTAGAACCATTTGCATAATTAGGCTGTAAGATTTTAGCAGTCTTTTTCATAATAATTAAACTAATCTAATCTTGGACAGGGTAAACAGACTTACTAGGATGAGAGCAGCCTTCCGGCAAGGAACTTACCGCATTCTGCAGGAACTGTAAGGCTGATGATGTTTGTTAATTATGCAAGGCTTTACTCCCCAGTAATAGCAGCGTTTGTATTGCCTGAAGCTTAGATAGCTACTCCCAGGCACATAAAATTAGACTCTGCTTTTTTGACATCCTCTTAAAAAAAAACAAAAAAACAAAAAAACAAAAGAAGATACTTCAAAATGATTATATGCTTTCAACAAGGAGGTCATTAGCTTTCCACTGATGGATCCTGGATCTGCATACAATTGGCCCATTCTTCAGTCATGTGATCTTGATTATCTTTAGATCTGGAGCCTTTCAGACTGTATACAGATACAGGGAACTGAGGCTTAATAAAAGAACAGCAAAATGAATGACTACATTTCAGTCCTCAGAACTTCCTAGAATCCCAAGTTTGCAAAAAAGGCACTTTAGCAAATAACTTGTTTTAAACTCAGGCTCATTTTATTTATAATTATCAAAAGGGAACATTGTGTGTGTGAATATAATATATATATGTGTGTGTATATATATGTATCTCAAATGAAAATGAATGTTTTGCAAAATTTCAGTGCTTTTGCTTAACAGTCCATCAGACAGGTTGACTCATGTAGTGGTTTTTTTGTGACTTAGCTGCAGGGAACCACTGTTTGACTTTCTGCTTATAACTAGTATATTTACGTTAAAAGTGCAAAACTTAAAAAGGAATTGTCGAACAGGTACAGGATGATTTAACCATATTGATTGACAAAATTTTCATGTAATACTTATTATATCTCCTTTTGCAAACAAAAAGTACTCCTGTACAGATTTTTCAAAAGAAACCTAAATAACTGATATTTCCAAAACCAAGTCCTGAGAACATGAGTGAATTAAGAATTTATAAGTGGAATAAATGTTCATTGGGTCCACAGGTACACAATAGTACATAATGCATTTAAACTTGTTCATATGAAATGTTATTATAAATATGGTTGCAGGAACACTAGTCATCAGAAAAGTGATGGTATTATCTGTCCTTTACATGTTATCTCTCATTTTTGTCTATAATTTATTCATTTATGCACTGTATATTTTATTTTTCACTTGTATTTAGATTGGCTCCTAGAATGATTATTTATTCTTGAAATGTTCAAACCTCACAGTGCATTTAATTAAGACATCACAAACCACTATCTCCATGGGAAGAGATTTGTTATGTCACAAGCATGGGGCATATGAGACTGACAATCAGGAACTAGAAATTAAGGTTGAAAAAAAAGTGCCATGTAAATTCCAATGTTTGAAGAGGAGAGTGGGAAAGTCAAAAGGAAACAATTCATCAGTCTTTCTCAAAGACGCTTTTTCTACAACGAAAGTGGAAGCAATGGTTTCTGCTCAGTCTTTTATAAATTATATTTTTGTAACCTGGAAGTTTGTTAACCATTTATTAAAATTTTTGGATTATACTCACACATTTAACCATCAAACATGGCTTCAACTAAAACATCCTTCTTCCATTATGTTTAAAGGTTTAAAAGTCTTCCTTATATTCTAGGACATTTATATTTTCCCTTTGCCTCTTTTAGAATTGCCCTTTTGCTGCTTTTACAAATCACAGACATAATAGAGTATATGACCTGTATTCTTTTTCTTTTAATTAAACCGGTATTATATAAAATAAGATTAAAACTGCAACGAATCTTTTTCTAATAATTTTATTTTCTGTCTACAATGGCAATTTGTTGTATGATCCAAAAATACTAATTTTCTACCTTGTTTTAACAGCAGTAGTAGATGTTCTTCATTAAAAAAAAAATGATATTTTTTTCAGAACTTAAGATAACTGAGACATAGAGAAATTAGTTTGCCTGCTTTTGTTGCAGAGGAGGACCAGGGATGGAATCCAGATCTACTTAATTCCAAAGCATAGGTCCCCTGTTTTACTGTCCTCCTCATTGACAGGGACCTTAGCCATTTTCTTCTGAATTGTTTTTCAACTTAATAGTTGGTTAAAATAATAGGTATCTTCAAACTTTCATTAATCTTACACTTCCATTAGTAAAACTTCTTTTTTTTTTTGGTCAGGGTAATACATCCTTAACATATACGTGTATATTTTTAAATTAGTTTATATTTATATTAGCATGCACTACTCTCACTAAATGTAATTAATAATATATACTTAAGAATTTGAATGTTCAGAATCCTTTGAACAAAATCAGACACACGGAATGAACCTAATAATCTTTTTGCCCTCATTCTCTCTATCCCCCAAATAAGGAACTTACATGTCTGAGCTACTGAGTGTTGGGGAGACCATTCTCCATGGGTCTCCCATGTTTTGCACATTGTATGAGCAGAGGCACTGACTGCCTTTTGTTCGGGATGGTCTTTTCAAGGATATTTGTATAGTGTGTCACCTTGGAAGATAGAGATAGTGTTTCTGGAGCAGAGGCAGGTTTGTTGCTGCCTAGTATAATAAAGATAATGTTTACCTCTAGGCCAAAGGTTGGGAGATTTTGCTTGTAGTCGATTATAAAAGGCTGAGGTTTCTCAACTGTGATACAAACCCTCGGAATAGGTAGTCTCTCCCTGCTCAGCTTTGCCTCCTTGAGACTTAGAGAGAGAGGAAGAACTGATGCAAACCCAAAGCTCACACTGCCCTGCCTGTTGTATCTTAAAAGTCTTTTTAAAGTTCTTTCTCTCTGAACCAGGAGTCTCAAGTCTACTGCCAGCATCTATGAAACTTTGGCGGGCCAACGTCTTAGGTTACAAGTAGAATAAAAATCTTAGACTCTTCACTATTTTTAACATTGACGCAATAACCAATGAAGTTTTACATGGCAATTAATTGGGCTTGAAGTTGATAGGTACAATCCACAGGAAATAACATTAAACTTTGGAGTCCATGTCTGTACACAAAATCTTTATGAAGAACATCGAAAGGCATTTAAATGAACATAGGGGATAAAAACTGCTGGGCTATAAGACAGAATACAAGTGTAAATCTGAAAACTGAGTCACTATTGGAAAGGTGGGTCTGGATTTTATTTATTTATTTCCCTACTTATTTATCTAGTAACAGAAATTTTTATTCTCATTTGTTCTGAAATATAAGTTTTCGTTTAAATCAAATATCTTGAAGTAAATCTCAACTTTAGGTTTCATCATAAAAGCTGTTAAATTGTAGTACTGTTTAAAAACAGAATTTCTGAGTAAAACTTTATCACAAGAAAAAAAAAATACCACTTTTCACAAACACTATTAAACATAAGCTCACAATCTCTCACTTCAATAAGGATTTAGTAGCCAGTACTAAAGCATTCATATGACTAACAGAAACAAAATTCTAACAACAAAAGGAATACTGCAGTATAGAGATTAGAATTTTTATAAAACAAATCTGCAAGGCTTATGATCTGCCTCTATAATATCATAATTTGCTAATTTGCAACATACCATATGTACTTAGGGCAAAATTCATTTTTATAAATAATTGAAGCAAATCTGTATTTCAAATAATCTTTTATATAACTTTGAACTTTGGGGCTAGTTTCTTATCCATTCTGTTTCAATCACCATTGTTTACCTTGTAAAATGGCCAGTGAAGGCTGCCATTTCCTACTGTTAGTCTGTGCTTACATTATTAGTATTACTGTCAATTCTTTAATGTGGTGTCCGCTATTGTGTGAGTGAGCATAGTCCAAATTAGCTCCTATAACTCAAAAGTCCACATATTCAGGCAAAACACACTGTGGAATGATGCAATGTGCTAAAAGCAGACAAATGAATAAACCTTCCTACCCCACATCAACCTACTCCAAGCGTTCCGTTTGCCTCACACTCATTTATCACATTGTATAAAAGATACATGGCCATCTGATATAGCAATTGAGTGACAGTGTCAGGATCAATCCAAATATTAAATAATAATAATAATGTTTAATTTCTTTCTTCTCCTAGATAAAAATAAATAATAAAAGAAGGTCTCGTATTTTCTTCCTGCATCCCAATGGATCATCTTTTATACACTTTGGTTCTGCACCTTACTTAGAAACCACTAAAATGCAAGTGTGTCAGTCATCAGTTTTTTTTATACTTAGATTCATTACCTGCCCTTTCTTTCTTTTCTTTACCACATTGAAATATACTTGCAAGGTCCCTTCTGAGGCTCCAAGACTTACAAGATAGTCTTGGCCATAGGAAGGTGAGAGAAGTCAAGATATTTTCCCCCTCTTTCTGCTTCCTTTGGTGTTCCTGCAATGGCTAAGTTCTCTCTGTGCCTGTAGATACTGTTGGGAAGTGTCTACCTCCTAAGTTCTATCTCCCAGCAGACAGGCCCTCCCACTCCCAGGCCTAGCAGGCCTCCGTTAGCTGGCCTCTGCATGCTGACAACACCATTCCTTCCCATTGCCCTCCAGCCCTAGGGGTTGTAGTGACTTTCTGCTGTTACTAACTTCTGGGTTGCTGTCAGCCTATGTTAACAATCCTTAATGTTAAAGTACTTATTTTTAATATTTAGAGTGGTTTCTGTTTTCCTGACTGGTCTTTGAATGACAAAACAGAGCACGTCAATTAAAGGTTATTCCACATCTAGCAGGTCTGCTTATCTAGCGTATAAGTCCATGAAGAGAACATGACCAGCTGAGCTGAAGATAGAAATGTTTATGGATATTGAAATGGATGTATGAAACAAATTAGTTCCTACTAGATGACCACATTTGCTTAATTGGATAACCAGAAAGCTTATGCAGTGATCTCCATTAAGATCATCTCTCACACTGACACCAAGCCAGAAAGGGCATCAGAAATTTCTCCACTATCAAACCATAGTTCTCTAAGGTGGAATAATGCCAAGATTTCACTCCCATTTCTGCAACCTGAGAGATCTTAAATTGAATGGAGTACCAAAAGACAGGCCACTTCTGGAACAACGTGAGCCACCAGAATCTTATACAAAGCACACGGACCATCTCATCTATGTGAATGAAAGAAAACAGATCAGGAGTGCGGAAAACTTAGAAAACTGAGAAACAGATCACCATCATAATGAAAAATGAAGGTCGTAATAATTTATGGATAAACCAAAAAACTGAGCTCTCTTTGTTTTAAAAGATCCAGCAGAGCATCGTATCAGTGAGACTCCAATAGATGACTATTTACATGTAAAAAAATCTATCTCACTCAGATAACCACCAAACGCTTTAGGTGTCGTAAACAGCACCCTGCTACTGATTCACCCCTGTTTAACTTCTTCTGAAGCATTTCATCCAGACAGTAAACTGTTTATGGCTGTGTGGCAAACGTCTCTTGTGATCTTCATCAAGACCAGGGTAGGGTAATGGCATATCGAATGCCTGAGAGACAACTTCACTCTGAGATATCATGGTAATGCTCTTTAGTACGTTCACATTATTCCAAAGTTGGTCACCAAATTTCTTTCTGTGATTCTAATATTCTCCAACTATAAGATTTAGCTGCCACAGCAGATATATTTTAAGTTAACTTTTGTAAAGCATGTGTTTGAATGGCACGGGTCCACTTATAAGCAGATTTTTTTTTCAATAGTAAATACTGCAGTACTATACGATCCATGGTTGGTTGAATCCGTGGATGCAGAACTGCAGATGTGGAGGAACCGCATATATGGAGGGCCAACTATAAGTTATACTTGGATGTTTTTCTGCTCGGAAGGTTAGTGCCCTTAACATCCATGTTGTTTGAGGGTCAACTGTATTTTGTTCTCTTAAAAGGAATGTTTTTCTACCAGTGTAAAATCACCTTGTAGTTTGTGTCTTGTATATCTGAAAATCCGATATTTCCATTGTTTTGAAGGTACAACATTATATCTTGTAGCTGTTTGACAAAGCCATTAGCACTATGGCTCGGTCCACGTTTGTTTCAGTATTGATTTTGCTTCTAGAGTCTTTTTAGAAAGACTGGAGAGATTTCCAAGTTATCCCTAGCTCTTACCAATATAAAAATTATGCCTTTTTATGGATAAAGATGAAAAGAAACATTATTCTCCTCTATCTGATGCTTTGTTTTCTTGGAAAATAACTTAGCAAATTGGCAGCCTGAGCCATGTTCTCTATTCCGTCTATAAGACAGATTAACCAATGTCTCTGTGTTCTAATAGGTTGCTCTCAAACTGCACCTGCATTTCTTCCCCTACTAATTGAGTGTGAGTCATATGTGTTAGTTTCCAAACGTGTATATTTTTTAATAAATACAAAATATAATTAAACATTAAAGAAATTAAAAGTACACATCAAAACACTTGTTTCTATGAAAACTAATCAGAATACCCTGGAAAGATTTCATAAATATGAATTTTTCTTTGGATTGAGATATATTTAAGACAAGATTTTTTGTTGAGGGGAGGGTACGGGGATTACAAAAATCTAAAAGGATTCTGTGCTCAGAGTTCTTTATAAGCATTTTCAAGCAATTACTTTAAATGTGTGTTAAAGTTGTTAAAGAAAACAGCCTGATCACCAAACTTATACTCAGAGGAAAGACTAGGGTTCTAATTCAAAGCGTTGGTGAATAAAGGTACATTTGTTACTTTTTAATTAAAGTAAAATATTTTAAGATTTATTTCACTGAATTTCAAATAACCAAATAAACACAGGGCTAGATTTTGTGGGATAACTGGGCTTTTACTGTAGTTCTTTAGGTAGAAGCATTTTCTTACCTCCCACAGAATTGTATGCTCTTTTAGAGTGCTGTTTTCTTCATCTCTGAATCCAGTATCTTGCATGACCATTTAATAAATGACCATTTAATAATGACCATTTAATAAATGTTGAATGAATGGACAACAAGTTTCAAACCTATGTATTAGGAATTGGGTCACTATCATTTTAGAGAGAGCTAAAGAAAACTCACTTTTGGCGAAGGATTGAGCATTGTTTTACGTAAGCTTGAAGTCATTAGTTTATATGTTATTAATTGGGTTCAATTCTTTCTTTCCTCTGTCAATCACTTTAGATTGAACATACTCATCTTTGTCCTAAATTAAAGGTTAAACAGGAAATGAAGCCTTTGAACATAAACACAGCCAAGCATAATAATATTGGTAGTGCAAAAACATACTTATCTAAGATGTTTTTAATACAAAATTCAAGTGTGATTTCACCTCTTCCAATGCCTGCCATCACCCTCCATGGAATCAGCAAAAGAACTTTCTACAGAATCTTGGTCTTTGCAAGGTTTCCATATGCCAGCTCACTTAAAAGAAGTGAAAGCCTTGGAAATTTTGTCCGTGAATACAGCATACTAATCAAAATGCATTTCTTGGCACGTTTCCTGTGGTCACCCAAGGGAAAATATGTCTGCCACTCCACAGCAAGCATAAAATTTCATCCTGACTTTCAGGCAAAACACCAATGTAATTGACATGTACTACTAATCAGATGAGTATAACACATGATAATATCTTTTCCTCTGTGACTAAGGGTGATATGCTTCGGTGGTTATCACAGCATGCACAAGGCTACCCTTTTTATATGCACATAGGTGTTCAAGTAATGCATTTGAAAACCAGCACAAGGCACTCTATCCATATGTGGTTGAATAATTGAAGCAATTGCCATGTGAGTTGCTGGCCACCACATCTGTATATTTCTCTAGGCTGCAATCAGCACCAGATGTTCTACCAGATGATGGTTTATGATGCCACAAGGCATTTCTGACTATCCTAGTGAGGATACAGACCCTGTGTTAACTTGGTCCTGCAGTGCTAAAACCGCACTCCTTGGATGGGTTTCTAACCCAGCTGCATTTCAGATGGGACTTGAACCCACAAACCCTAGTTTAGGAGAGGACTCTAACCCCCAGTCTTCTGATTGAAACTGCACACCTGATCTCAGGACTTACTGAAGCACAGGTTCTTTTGTCTTGGCACAGAAAGAATTCAGCAAGAAGTAAAGTGATAGGTAAGAATTGGATTTAATAGTAGAGCATACTTGTGAGAGGTACACGCGGGCAGGAAAGGGAATGCCACCCCGAGCACTTAAAGGGTTACATTCTTATAAACAAAGGAGAAGTGGGAAGGAGGGAAAGACCACCTTCTTCCTCATTCTTCGAGTCTTCCATCATTAACTCCTCCTACACGTCGGGCAAGGGAGTTTTTGACCCTCTATGGCCCAATCGGGGCTGTCATGGTGCTATGGAAATGGGCAAAAAACATATACTAAAATAGGGTACATCATCTCAGGTTTCAGTATAATGTCACCTTTCCCCTATATTTCTGCTCTTAGAATGTGCAAAGAAAGCCCCTTCTCAAGGATAATTAACTTGCTGACTTCATTGGGTGGATGTAGGTCTTATTCCATCATTGTTTTATTGTTTTGGGGCATGTCTCATGCTCCTATTGCATTGTTTTGTTGCTAGTCAAGCCTGCTTGGTTTGTTGTTAAGAAAGACTGCTTTCCTGAGTGATCATTAACTTATAGGGGTCTCCCCTAGTTTTCTGTCTACTTATGATTCCCTAGTGGGATTAATCACGTACTCTGTCCCTTTTTAGGGAAGGAATTTAGGGAAGCCCTAAATTCTTTTATTAAATTCTTCTTATTTTTTTTTTAATGTGGGCTATCGGTTAACATCATTCTAAGTAACTTCTTTTTGAAAAACAGTTCCTTTCAATCATTCATTTCCTAAATAATTATTGAGTACTCATATACTAAACACTGTTCTAGGCATTGAGGATACAACAGTAAATAAAACAGACAAAAATCTCTGTCCTCATATAGTTAAAGTTAAAGTAAGAGGGCTTGCCTGGTGGTGCAGTGGTTGAGAGTCCGCCTGCTGATGCAGGGGACACGGGTTCGTGCCCCAGTCCGGGAAGATCCCACATGCAGCAGAGCAGCTGGGCCCGTGAGCCATGGCCACTGAGCCTGTGCGTCTGGAGCCTGTGCTCCACAACGGGAGAGGCCACAACAGTGAGAGGCCCGCGTACTGTAAAAAAAAAAAAAATAATAATAATAATAATAATTAAAGTAGAGAGATTACATTCTCCTAGAGGAGTTCATATTCTATTGAGGAAATATATTCTAATTATCTACTGTAAAATTAACACCTATGTATCAGGCATACTTTGTTTTATTACATTTTGCTTTATTGAGTTTTTTACAAATTGAAAGTTTGTGGCAAGGGGTAATTTTGACTTTTAAGTCTTATTATTTAAGAAATATATTTCGTAAGGCTATAGGGGCTATTGATAATGATTCTTCTGATTGGTCTGGCAAAATCAATTGAAAACCTTCTGGAAAGGACTCACAACTGTAGATGCCATTAAGAACATTTTTGATGAGAAGAGGACAAAATATCAACATTAACAGGAGTTTGGAAGTAGTTGATTCCAAATTTCATGGATGATTTTGAGGGATCAAGACTTCAGTGGAGGAAGTAATTGCAGATGTGGTGGAAATAGCAAGAATACTAGAATTAGCAGTGGGGTCTGAAGATGCGACTGAATTGCTGCAATCTCATGATAAAACTTTCACGGATGAGGAATTGCTACTTACAGATGAGCAAAGAAAGGGCTTTCTTGAGGTGGAATCTACTCCTGGTGAAGATGCTGTGAAGACTGTTGAAATGACAAGAAAGTATTGAGGATATTACATAAACTTAGTTGATAAAGCAGTGGGAGAGTTTGAGAGGTTTGACTCCAATTTTGAAAGCAGTTCTACTGTGGGTAAAATGCTATCAAACAGCATTGCATGCTGCAGAGAAATCATTCATGAAAAGAAGAATTAATAGATGAGGCAAACTTCATTGTCATCTTATTTTAACAAATTGCTGCAGCCCTCCCAGCCCTCAGGAACCACCACCCTGATCAGTCGGCAGCATCAACATCAAGGCAAGACCCTCCACCAACAAAAAAATTACGACTTCCCGACGGCTAAGATGATGGTTAGCGTTTTTTGGAAATAAAGTGTTTTTAAATTAGGGTGTGTACACTGAGGTTTTTTAGACATAATGCTATTGCACGCTTAATAGACTATAGTATAGTGTAAACATAACTTTCATATGCACTGAAAAACCAAAACATTTAGGTGACTTGCTTTATTGCAATACTTGCTGTATCGTGATGGTCTGAAATCAAACCCACAGGATCTTGGAGGTATACCTGTGTATGGATGACTACCAAGAAAATGAGATGTGACTGAGGAGGGTGACAAGGGCTCCTTCCTGCATGGGAAGATGAACTGGCTTTTCAAGGCCAAGGCTCTAGTGAGTGAGGGTGCCTCTGACAGCCTCTTCAGACCATAGCTAGAGCCTCCCCTCACCGCCCGCCCCCCCAGGCACATCCCCTCTCCCTAGTGTTCAAATGAGATGGACTACACTGACTTAAGACATTGTATAGACAATTCCGTCCTTCCCTTGTTTAACTCCAGTAGGTTTTCGGGCTCTAGTTCTTCTGTGCGCAGGATGAACTTTGCCCTTAAATCCCAGAATAGGGAAGCTCCTGACTGGCCAGAGGCCTTAAGCCTGCCTGACTCGTAGTATCCAGGGAAAGCAGGAGTGGCTAGAGGGCAGTAGTGAGCGGGGCTTGGAATTTCTTCAGTGTCTGGTGTGTTCCAGTCCTGACTGTTAGCTAGGCCTTCAGTGATGGGCCCTAGCAGGCAATGCTGTGGTTCTGTCGAAGATAAGTCATGAGACTGTTGAATGTTCCTCAAGGTTAGAAGGTTGTAGGATGTAACTGAGAGTAACCCCAGGCTGGCAAGTGACCAGGGCTGTACCCTAGAGGAGGAAGTGCTTGTCTAAAGGAAAGACATTTCAAAGGGTCTTGATAGAGAATGGGTTAATGACTGGTGAAATTAGGCAGATGGTTTTAGACTTAAAGTGGAGAACAATCTCAGCAGCTCAACCCTAACACTATCAGGCAGAGCATGCAGAGAACCCCTTTCCCAGGTGAACGGAGTTCCTGATGCTCAGTCCCTTCAAATGTCACAGTCCTCAACCTAGAGAACAGTCATGGGGAATTGATGACTTCCTAATACCCTTGACCCCTTTGCCTTCCCTCCTTTTTGAAGCACTAATTAATTAGTTAATTAGTTACCTTATTCCTGGGAACATGTGGCATAAGGAATGGGATTCAGAGGAACAGGGGCTGCTTCTACCAGTGATGGAGCCTGGAACCATGCGCTGTCTGAGGCCCGGAACTTGGAGGTTGAGACGTCTCTATAGCTCCCATCTGTGAAGCAGACCAGCAAGTTAGGAAGAGAGGGGACCTGCTCTGGGCTTGCATTTTACTGATCCAACCAGTCTAGGACTCAGTCAAGTTACTGTCCCAAGGTCACAGGGGAACTCCCCTGGGCCAGCTCTCCTCAATTCTGCTCCATTAGAGAGGAAGCTTCTAATACTTTCTGGAATTCTAGTGCTTTATACTAGAGAGGAAACCAAAGGATCTCTATATTTATGGAGAAATAACAATAAAATAGAATCAAGGTTTTTAAAAAAGTCATCCCTAATCTTACCACCCAGAGGTAGACCTGTTAATGTTTTGACATCCTTCCTGCCTTTCTTCTCTGTATATTTTTCATTGTTTAAACCTTAATAAATATACAATTTCACACTCTGCTTTTTCAACTTATCATTATCACATAAGCAAAAGCATTACTAAAAGCATTGCATATTCAAGATTTTAATAATTGTATTGTATTTCATGTACCAAGATTTTCTTACTAATTCACCCTTTGTTGGAAATATAGATTGTTTCCAATTTTTCTACTCTGAATAATATTGCAATGAGCATTCTTTTATTCCAGATATTTCCAAGCTATATATATCAACAGAAGTGAATTATTACATGAAAGTTTCCCAAGAATAGAGTGTGTTAATTCATTTTTCAAGGAAGTCTTTCAAACTCTAGACATTATTATTATAGAGTAACTATGCCAAATATTAAAATAAAAAGTGTCTTATTTCATTGTACCTTATTTGATTGCTAGTGAGGGCATACTGTTCCAGAATTTCATTAGAAATTTGTGCTTCCTGTTTTGTTAATTGTCAGATAAGCTGTCTGTTAAAGGCAGTTAAGAGGATAGACTCAGACAAAACTGCCTGGATTTGCATCATGGCTCTTCTACTTACTACCTGTACTGCCTCATTCTCCTCATCTGCAAAATGGGGATGATGATAATATTACAACTACTACCTCATAGAGTTGTTGTAGAGTTGTTGTATTAAGTGGGTTAATATCTTCAAAGTGTTTAGAATAGTCTGAGACACATTGTAATTTTTTTTTAAGTTTGGGTATTATTATCGTTAGTATAGTCTTATTTTTCTGACTCTTTAATTGTTTCATCTTTCTTTTAAAAAATTCTTCCTAGGTTTCTTTATTTACTTATTTGCCTCATTGCTGTTTTTACATCACTGAAAATAAAACTCCGTTTGTGATCATAACCATATCATGATTTTAATCGCTACCTAAAAACACTTCCTTCCCAATCTATGGCTCTAATTCAGATCTCTCCCTTGAGCTCAACCTCATTTTTCTCTTCTCAGTACATCTCCACTGAAGACCCCACAGGCACATTTAGCCAACATGACCCAAAATGAATTCATCATCTCCCACCTAAATTTGGCTACTCTCCCCAGATCCCCTTCTTCTGTTGGGGGCAGCACCATCTATTAAGGACACAGACAGGAGCCTAATGAAGGGGATCAGAATATGCCACCGCATAATATGCCACATTAGCGTAGGATTATTTTGAGCTGAATGCAATTGAGGAAAAGCAGACACAGAAAGAATTCTGTGGAATAAATCTCCCTTTTGTAAAGTAAATTTCCATTTGTAAAGGTGTCCTTCCCTCTCATTCCAGGAGGAGGAGAATGACTCAAACCTTAGACTCTTTTTTTTTTTTTACATCTTTATTGGAGTATAATTGCAATACAATTGTGTGTTATTTCTGCTTCATAACAAAGTGAATCAGTTATACATATGTTCCCATATCTCTTCTCTCTTGCGTCTCCCTCCCTCTCACCCTCCGTATCCCACCCATCCAGGCGGTCACAAAGCACCGAGCTGATCTCCCTGTGCTAGTCGACTGCTTCCCACTAGCTATCTACCTTATGTTTGGTAGTGTATATATGTCTATGCCTCTCTCTCGCTTTGTCACAGCTTACCCTTCCTGCTCCCCATATCCTCAAGTCCATTCTCTAGTAGGTCTGTGTCTTTATTCCTGTCTTACCCCTAGGTTCTTCATGACATTTTTTTCCCTTAAATTCCATATATACGTGTTAGCATACAGTACTTGTCTTTCTCTTTCTGACTTACTTCACTCTGTATGACAGACTCTAGGTCTATCCAGCTCATTACAAATAGCTCAGTTTTGTTTCTTTTTATAGCTGGGTAATATTCCATTGTATATATGTGCCACATCTTCTTTATCCATTCATCCTATGACGGACACTTAGGTTGTTTCCATCTCTGGGCTATTGTAAATAGAGCTGCAATGAACATTTTGGTACATGACTCTTTTTGAATTATGGTTTTCTCAGGATATATGCCCAGTAGTGGGATTGCTGGGTCATATGGTAGTTCTATTTGTAGTTTTTTAAGGAAACTCCATACTGTTCTCCACAGTGGCTGTATCAATTCACATTCCCAGCAGCAGTGCAAGAGTGTTCCCTTTTCTCCACACCCTCTCCAGCATTTATTGTTTCTAGATTTTTTGATGATGCCCATTCTGACTGGTGTGAGGTGATATCTCATTGTAGTTTTGATTTGCATTTCTCTAATGATTAATGATGTTGAGCATTCTTTCATGTGTTTGTTGGCAGTCTGTATATCTTCTTTGGAGAAATGTCTATTTAGGTCTTCTGCCCATTTTTGGATTGGGTTGTTTGTTTTTTTGTTATTGAGCTGCATGAGCTGCTTATAAATTTTGGAGATTAATCCTTTGTCAGTTGCTTCATTTGCAAATATTTTCTCCCATTCTGAGGGTTGTATATTGGTCTTGTTTATGGTTTCCTTTGCTGTGCAAAAGCTTTGAAGTTTCATTAGGTCCCATTTGTTTATTTTTGTTTTTATTTCCATTTCTCTAGGAAGTGGGTCAAAAAGGATCTTGCTGTGATTTATGTCATAGAGTGTTCTGCCTATGTTTTCCTCTAAGAGTTTGATAGTTTCTGGCCTTACATTTAGGCCTTTAATCCATTTTGAGCTTATTTTTGTGTATGGTGTTAGGGAGTGATCTAATCTCATACTTTTCCATGTACCTGTACAGTTTTCCCAACACCACTTATTGAAGAGGCTGTCCTTTCCCCACTGTACATTCCTTCCTCCTTTATCAAAGATAAGGTGACCATATGTGCGTGGGTTTATCTCTGGGCTTTCTATCCTGTTCCATTGATCTATCTTTCTGTTTTTGTGCCGGTACCGTACTGTCTTGATTACTATAGCTTTGTAGTATAGTCTGAAGTCAGGAAGCCTGATTCCTCCAGCTCCGTTTTTCATTCTCAAGATTGCTTTGGCTATTCCAGGTCTTTTGTGTTTCCATATAAATTGTGAATTTTTTTGTTCTAGTTCTGTGAAAAATGCCAGTGGTAGTTTGATAGGGATTGCATTGAATCTGTAGATTGCTTTGGGGAGTAGAGTCATTTTCACAAAGTTGATTCTTCCAATCAAAGAACATGGTTATCTCTCCATCTATTTGTATCATCTTTAATTTCTTTCATCAGTGTCTTATAATTTTCTGCATACAGGTCTTTTGTCTCCTTAGGTAGGTTTATTCCTAGATATTTCATTCTTTTTGTTGCAATGGTAAATGGGAGTGTTTTCTTGATTTCACTTTCAGTTTTTCATCATTAGTGAATAGGAATGCCAGAGATTTCTGTGCATTAATTTTGTATCCTGCTACTTTACCAAATTCATTGATTAGCTCTAGTAGTTTTCTGGTAGCATCTTTAGGATTCTCTATGTATAGTATCATGTCATCTGCAAACAGTGACAGCTTTACTTCTTCTTTTCCGATTTGTATTCCTTTTATTTCCTTTTCTTCTCTGATTGCTGTGGCTAAAACTTCCAAAACTATGTTGAATAAGAGTGGTGAGAGTGGGCAACCTTGTCTTGTTCCTGATCTTAGTGGAAATGGTTTCAGTTTTTCACCATTGAGGACGATGTTGGCTGTGGGTTTGTCATATATGGCCTTTATTATACCGAGGAAAGTTCCCTCTATGCCTGCTTTCTGGAGGGTTTTTATCATAAATAGGTATTGAATTTTGTCAAAAGCTTTCTCTGCATCTATTGAGATGATCATATGGTTTTTCTCCTTCAATTTGTTAATACGGTGTATCACGTTGATTGATTTGCGTATATTGAAGAATCCTTGCATTCCTGGAATAAACCCCACTTGATCATGGTGTATGATCCTTTTAATGTGCTGTTGTATTCTGTTTGCTAGTATTTTGTTGAGGATTTTTGCATCTATGTTCATCAGTGATATTGGCCTGTAGTTTTCTTTCTTTGCGACATCCTTGTCTGGTTTTGGTATCAAGGTGATGGTGGCCTCGTAGAAGGAATTTGGGAGTGTTCCTCCCTCTGCTATATTTTGGAAGAGTTTGAGAAGGATAGGTGTTAGCTCTTCTCTAAATGTTTCATAGAAGTTGCCTGTGAATCCATCTGGTCCTGGGCTTTTGTTTGTTGGAAGATTTTTAATCACAGTTTCAATTTCAGTGCTTGTGATTGGTCTGTTCATATTTTCTATTTCTTCCTGATTCAGTCTTGGCAGGTTGTGCATTTTTAAGAATTTGTCCATTTCTTCCAGGTTGTCCGTTTTATTGGCATAGAGTTGCGTGCAGTAATCTCTCATGATCTTTTTTATTTCTGCAGTGTCAGTTGTTACCTCTCCTTTTTCATTTCTAATTCTATTGATTTGAGTCTTCTCCCTTTTTTTCTTGATGAGTCTGGGTAATGGTTTATCAATTTTGTTTATCTTCTCAAAGAACCAGCTTTTAGTTTTATTGATCTTTGCTCTCATTTCCTTCATTTCTTTTTCATTTATTTCTGATCTGATTATTATGATTTCTTTCCTTCTGCTAACTTTGGGTTTTTTTTGTTCTTCTTCCTCTAATTGCTTAGGTGCAAGGTTAGGTTGTTTATTCGAGATGTTTCCTGTTTCTTAAGGTAGGATTTTATTGCTATAAACTTCCCTCTTAGAACTGCTTTTGCTGCATCCCCTAGGTTTTGGGACATCGTGTCTCCATTGTCATTTGTTTCCAGGTATTTTTTTATTTCCTCTTTGATTTCTTCAGTGATCACTTCGTTATTAAGAAGTGTATTGTTTAGCCTCCATGTGTTTGTATTTTTTACAGATCTTTTCCTGTAATTGATATCTAGTCTCATAGCATTGTGGTCGGAAAAGATACTTGATACAATTTCAATTTTCTTAAATTTACCAAGGCTTGATTTGTGACCCAAGATATGATCTATCCTGGAGAATGTTCCATGAGCACTTGAGAAGAAAGTGTATTCTGTTGTTTTGGATGGAATGTCCTATAAATATCAATTAAGTCCATCTTGTTTAATGTATCATTTAAAGCTTGTGTTTCCTTATTTATTTTCATTTTGGATGATCTGTCCATGGGTGAAAGTGGGGTGTTAAAGTCCCCTACTATGAATGTGGTACTGTGGATTTCCCCTTTTATGGCTGTTAGTATTTGCCTTATGTATTGAGGTGCTCCTATGTTGAGTGCATAAATATTTACAATTGTTTTATCTTCTTGGATCGATCCCTTGATCATTATGTAGTGTCCTTCTTTGTCTTTTCTAATAGTCTTTATTTTAAAGTCTATTTTGTCTGATATGAGAATTGCTACTCCAGCTTTCTTTTGGTTTCCATTTGCATGGAATATCTTTTTCCATCCCCTTACTTTCAGTCTGTTTGTGTCTCTAGGTCTGAAGTGGGTCTCTTGTAGACAGCATATATATGGTCTTGTTTTTGTATCCATTCAGCCAATCTGTGTCTTTTGGTGGGAGCATTTAGTCCATTTACATTTAAGGTAATTATCGATATGTATGTTCCTATTCCCATTTTCTTAATTGTTTTGGGTTCGTTATTGTAGGTCTTTTCCTTCTCTTGTGTTTCTTTCCTAGAGAAGTTCATTTAGTATTTGTTGTAAAGCTGGTTTGGTGGTGCTGAACTCTCTCAGCTTTTGCTTGTCTATAAAGGTTTTAATTTCTCCATCAAATCTGAATGATATCCTTGCTGGGTAGAGTAATCTTGGTTGCAGGTTTTTCTCCTTCATCACTTTAAATATGTCCTGCCAGTCCCTTCTGGCTTGCAGAGTTTCTGCTGAAAGATCAGTGGTTAACCTTATGAGGATTCCCTTGTGTGTTATTTGTTGTTTTTCCCTTGCTGCTTTTAATATGCTTTCTTTGTATTTAATTTTTGACAGTTTGATTAATATGTGTCTTGGCATATTTCTCCTTGGATTTATCCTGTACG